>NW_019266000.1:0-8568 GCF_002742605.1 Olea europaea var. sylvestris | reverse complement strand
GCCGGGGGCAATTTCTTCATTTTTCGCGACGGTGTCGGAATGGACTAAAATTTGACTGGTTGGTCGGAAACAAAAATAGGGCTTGGGGCAATTTTGTCATTTTTCGCGACTGTGTCGGAATGGTCTCAAATTTCACAGGTTGATCGGGAACAAAAATCGCGCCGGGTGTAATTTCGTCATTTTTCGCGATTGTGTCGGAAATTGCTAAAATTTGACTGATTGATCGGAAACAAAAACCGCGCCCGGGGCAATTTCGTCATTTTTCTCGACTGTGTCGGAATTGGCTGAAATTTGGCAGTTTGATCGGAAATAAAGATCACGCCGGGGGCAATTTCGACATTTTTCTCGACTGCGTCGGAGTGGGGTCAAATTTGATAGGTTGATCGGGAACAAAAACCCCGCCGTGTGTAATTTCGTAATTTTTCGAGACTGTGTCGGAATTGGCTAAAATTTGATTGGTTGATCGGAAACAAAAATCGCTCAGGGGGCAATTGCGTCATTTTTCTCGACTGTGTCGGAATTGGCTGAAATTTGGCAGTTTGATCGGAAATAAAAATCGCGCCTGCGGCAATTTCGTCATTTTTTTCGACTGCGTCGGAATGGGCTCAAATTTGACAGGTTTATGGGGAGCAAAAATCGCGCCGGGGGCAATTTCGTCAATTTTCTCGACTGTGTCGGAATGGGCTCAAATTTGACAGGTTTATCGGGAACAAAAATCGCGCCGAGTGTAATTTCGTCATTTTTCGCGACTGCGTCGGAATTGGCTAAAATTTGACTGGTTGATCGGGAACAAAAATCGCGCAGGGGGCAATTGCGTGATTTTTCTCGACTGTGTCGGAATTGGCTGAAATTTGGCAGTTTGATCTGAAATAAAAATCGCGCCGGGGGCAATTTCGTCAATTTCCTCGACTGTGACGGAATGGGCTAAAATTTGATAGGTTGATCGGAAACAAAAATCGTGCAGCTGGCAATTTCGTCATCTTTCGTGACTGCGTCGGAATGGGCTCAAATTTGACGGGTTGATAGGGAACAAAAACCGCGCCTGGGGTAATTTCATTATTTTTCGTGACTGCGTCGGAATTGCCTAAAATTTGAAAAGTTGATCGGAAACAAAAATCGTGCAGCTGGCAATTTCGTCATCTTTCGTGACTGCGTCGGAATGGGCTCAAATTTGACAGGTTGATCGGAAACGAAAATCGCGCCGGGGGCAATTTCGTCAATTTTCTCGACTGTGTCGGAATTGGCTGAAATTTGGCAGTTTGATCGGAAATAAAAATCGCGCCGGCGGCAATTTCGTCATTTTTTTCGACTGCGTCGGAATGGGCTCAAATTTGACAGGTTGATCGGAAACGAAAATCGCGCCGGGGGCAATTTCGTCAATTTTCTCGACTGTGTCGGAATTGGCTGAAATTTGGCAGTTTGATCGGAAATAAAAATCGCGCCGGCGGCAATTTCGTCATTTTTTTCGACTGCGTCGGAATGGGCTCAAATTTGACAGGTTTATCGGGAACAAAAATCGCGCCGAGTGTAATTTCGTCATTTTTCGCGACTGTGTCAGAATTGGCTAAAATTTGATTGGTTGATCGGAAACAAAAACCGCTCAGGCGGCAATTGCGTCATTTTTCTCGACTGTGTCGGAATTGGGCTAAAATTTGACAGATTGAACGGAAACCAAAATCGCGCCGGCGGCAGTTTCGCCATTTTTAGCGACTGTGTCGGAATGGGCTCAAATTCGACAGGTTGATCGGGAACAAAAACCGCGCCTGGGGCAATATCGTCATTTTTCGCGACTGTGTAGGAATGGGCTAAAATTTGACAGGTTGAACGGAAACCAAAATCGCGCCGGCGGCAGTTACGCAATTTTTAGCGACTGTGTCCGAATGGGCTCAAATTTGACAGGTTGATCGGAAACAAAAATCGCGCTCGGGGTAATTTCTTCATTTTTCGCGACTGTGTCGGAATGGACCCAAATTTCACAGGTTGATCGGGAACAAAAACCGCGCCAGGTGTAATTCCGTCATTTTTCGCGACTGTGTCGGAAGTGGCTAAAACTTGACTGGTTGATCGGAAACAAAAATCGTGTCGGGGGCAATTTCGTCATTTTTCTCGACTGTGTCGGAATTGGCTGAAATTTTGGAGTTTGATCGGAAATAAAAATCGCGCCGGCGCCTATTTCGTCATTTTTCTCGACTGTTTCGGAATTGGCTCAAATTTGACAGGTTGATCGAGAACAAAAATCGGGCCGGGTGTAATTTCGTTATTTTTCGCGACTGTGTCGAAATTGAATAAAATTTAACTGGTTGATCGGAAACACAAACCGCGCCGGGGGCAATTTCGTCATTTTTCTCGATTGTGTCGGAATTGGCTGAAATTTGGCAGTTTGATCGGAAATAAAAATCACGCCGAGGGCAATTTCGATATTTTTCTCGACTGCGTCGGAGTGGGCTCAAATTTGATAGGTTGATCGGGAACAAAAACCCCGCCGGGTGTAATTTCGTCATTTTTCGCGACTGTGTCGGAATGGTCTCAAATTTCACAGGTTGATCGGGAACAAAAACCACGCCGGGGGCAATTTCGTCATTTTCCTCGACTGTGTCGGAATTGGATGATATTTGGCAGTTTGATCGGAAATAAAGATCATGCCGGGGCAATTTCGACATTTTTCTCGACTGCGTCGGAGTGGGCTCAAATTTGATAGGTTGACCGGGAACAAAAACCCCGCCGGGTGTAATTTCGTCATTTTTCGCGACTGTGTCGGAATTGGCTAAAATTTAATTGGTTGATCGGAAACAAAAATCGAGCCGGGGGAAATTTTCTCATTTTTCTCGACTGTGTCGGAATTGGCTGAAATTTGGCAGTTTGATCTGAAATAAAAATCGCGCCGGGGGCAATTTCGTCAGTTTTCTCGACTGTGACGGAATGGGCTAAAATTTGACAGGTTGATCGGAAAGAAAAATCGTGCAGCTGGCAATTTCGTCATTTTTCGCGACTGTGTCGGAATTGGCTAAAATTTGACTGGTTGATCGGAAACAAAAACCGCACATGGGGCGATTTCATTATTTTTCGTGACTGCGTCAGAATTGCCTAAAATTTGACAAGTTGATCGGAAACAAAAATCGCGCCGGGGGCAATTTCTTCATTTTTCGCGACGGTGTCGGAATGGACTAAAATTTGACTGGTTGGTTGTAAACAAAAATAGGGCTGGGGGCAATTTCGTCATTTTTCGCGACTGTGTCGGAATGGTCTCAAATTTCACAGGTTGATCGGGAACAAAAATCGCGCCTGGGGCAATATCGTCATTTTTCGCGACTGTGTCGGAATGGGCTCAAATTCGACAGGTTGATCGGGAACAAAAATCGCGCCTGGGGCAATATCGTCATTTTTCGCGACTGTGTCGGAATGGGCTCAAATTCGACAGGTTGATCGGGAACAAAAATCGCGCCTGGGGCAATATCGTCATTTTTCGCGACTGTGTCGGAATGGGCTCAAATTCGACAGGTTGATCGGGAACAAAAATCGCGCCTGGGGCAATATCGTCATTTTTCGCGACTGTGTCGGAATGGGCTCAAATTCGACAGGTTGATCGGGAACAAAAATCGCGCCTGGGGCAATATCGTCATTTTTCGCGACTGTGTCGGAATGGGCTCAAATTCGACAGGTTGATCGGGAACAAAAATCGCGCCTGGGGCAATATCGTCATTTTTCGCGACTGTGTCGGAATGGGCTCAAATTCGACAGGTTGATCGGGAACAAAAATCGCGCCTGGGGCAATATCGTCATTTTTCGCGACTGTGTAGGAATGGGCTAAAATTTGACAGGTTGAATGGAAACCAAAATTGCGCCGGCGGCAGTTACGCCATTTTTAGCGACTGTGTCCGAATGGGCTCAAATTTGATAGGTTGATCGGAAACAAAAATCGCGCCCGGGGCAATTTCTTCATTTTTCGCGACTGTGTCGGAATGGGCCCAAATTTCACAGGTTGATCGGGAACAAAAACCGCGCCAGGTGTAATTTCGTCATTTTTCGCGACTGTCTCGGAAATGGCTATAACTTGACTGGTTGATCGGAAACAAAAATCGTGCCGGGGGCAATTTCGTCATTTTTCTCGACTGTGTCGGAATTGGCTGAAATTTTGGAGTTTGATCGGAAATAAAAATCGCGCCGGTGCCTATTTCGTCATTTTTCTCGACTGTTTCGGAATTGGCTCAAATTTGATAGGTTGATCGAGAACAAAAATCGGGCCGGGTGTAATTTCGTCATTTTTCGCGACTGTGCCGAAATTGAATAAAATTTAACTGGTTGATCGGAAACAAAACCGCGCCGGGGGCAATTTCGTCATTTTTCTCGACTGTGTCGGAATTGGCTGAAATTTGGCAGTTTGATCTGAAACAAAAATAGCGCCGGGGGCAATTTCGTCATTTTTCTCGACTGTGTCGGAATTGGCTGAAATTTTGGAGTTTGATCGGAAATAAAAATCGCGCCGGTGCCTATTTCGTCATTTTTCTCGACTGTTTCGGAATTGGCTCAAATTTGATAGGTTGATCGAGAACAAAAATCGGGCCGGGTGTAATTTCGTCATTTTTCGCGACTGTGTCGGAATTGGCTAAAATTTAACTGGTTGATCGGAAACAAAAATCGCGCCGGGGGCAATTTTCTCATTTTTCTCGACTGTGTCGGATTTGGCTGAAATTTAGCAGTTTGATCGGAAATAAAAATCGCGCCTGCGGCAATTTCGTCATTTTTTTCGACTGCGTCTGAATGAGCTAAAATTTGACAGGTTTATCGGGAACGAAAATCGCGCCGAGTGTAATTTCGTCATTTTTCGCGACTGTGTCGGAATTGGCTAAAATTTGATTGGTTGATCGGAAACAAAAACCGCACATGGGGCAATTGCGTAATTTTTCTCGACTGTGTCGGAATTGGCTGAAATTTGGCAGTTTGATCTGAAATAAAAATCGCGCCGGGGGCAATTTCGTCAATTTTCTCGACTGTGTCGGAATGGGCTCAAATTTGACAGGTTGATCGGAAACAAAAATCGCGCCGGGGGCTATTTCGTTATTTTTCGTGACTGTATCAAAATGGCCTAAAATTTGACAGGTTGATCAGAAACAAAAAATCGTGCAGCTGGCAATTTCGTCATCTTTCGTGACTGTGTCGGAATGGGCTCAAATTTGACGGGTTGATAGGGAACAAAAACCGCGCCTGGGGTAATTTCATTATTTTTCGTGACTGCGTCGGAATTGCCTAAAATTTGACAAGTTGATCGGAAACAAAAATCGCACCGTGGGCAATTTCGTCATTTTTCGTGACGGTGTCGGAATGGACTAAAATTTGACTGGTTGGTCGGAAACAAAAATAGGGCTGGGGGCAATTTCGTCATTTTTCGCGACTGCGTCGGAATGGTCTCAAATTTCACAGGTTGATCGGGAACAAAAACCGCGCCGGGTGTAATTTCGTCATTTTTCGCGACTGTGTCGGAAATGGCTAAAATTTGACTGGTTGATCGGAAACAAAAATCTCGCCGGGGGCAATTTCGTCATTTTTCTCGACTGTCGGAATTGGCTAAAATTTGGCAGTTTGATCGGAAATAAAAATCGCGCCGGCGGCAATTTCGTCATTTTTTTCGACTGCGTCGGAATGAGCTCAAATTTGACAGGTTTATCGGGAACAAAAATCGCGCCGGGTGTAATTTCGTCATTTTTCGCGACTGTGTCGGGATTGGCTAAAATTTGATGGGTTGATCGGAAACAAAAATCGCTCAGGGGGCAATTGCGTCATTTTTCTCGACTGTGTCGGAATTGGGCTAAAATTTGACAGATTGAACGGAAACCAAAATTGCGCCGGCGGCGGTTTCGCCATTTTTAGTGACTGTGTCGGAATGGGCTCAAATTCGACAGGTTGATCGGGAACAAAAACCGCGCCTAGGGCAATATCGTCATTTTTCGCGACTGTGTAGGAATGGGCTAAAATTTGACAGGTTGAACGGAAACCAAAATCGCGCCGACGACAGTTACGCCATTTTTAGCGGCTGTGTCCGAATGGGCTCAAATTTGACAGGTTGATCGGAAACAAAAATCGCGCCCGGGGCAATTTCTTCATTTTTCGCGACTGTGTCGGAATGGGCCCAAATTTCACAGGTTGATCGGGAACAAAAACCGCGCCAGGTGTAATTTCGTCATTTTTCGCGACTGTGTCGGAACTGGCTAAAATTTGACTGGTTGATCGGAAACAAAAACCGCGCAGGGGGCAATTTCCTCATTTTTCTCGACTATGTCGGAATTGGCTGAAATTTTGGAGTTTGATCGGAAATAAAAATCGCGCCGGTGCCTATTTCGTTATTTTTCTCTACTGTTTCGGAATAGGCTCAAATTTGACAGGTTGATCGAGAACAAAAATCGGGCCGGGTGTAATTTCGTTATTTTTCGCGACTGTGTCGGAATGGGCTCAAATTTGACAGGTTGATCGAGAACAAAAATCGGGCCGGGTGTAATTTCGTTATTTTTCGCGACTGTGTCGAAATTGAATAAAATTTAACTGGTTGATCGGAAACACAAGCCGCGCCGGGGGTAATTTCGTCATTTTTCTTGACTGTGTCGGAATTGGCTGAAATTTGGCAGTTTGATCGGAAATAAAAATCACGCTGGGGGCAATTTCGACATTTTTCTCGACTGCGTCGGAGTGGCTCAAATTTGATAGGTTGATCGGGAACAAAAACCCCGCTTGGTGTAATTTCGTCATTTTTCGTGACTGTGTCGGAATTGGCTAAAATTTAACTGGTTGGTCGGAAACAAAAATCGCGCTGGGGGCAATTTTCTCATTTTTCTCAACTGTGTCGGAATTGGCTGAAATTTGGCAGTTTGATCAGAAATAAAAATCGCGCCTGCGGCTATTTGGTCATTTTTTTCGACTGCGTCGAAATGGGCTCAAATTTGACAGGTTTATCGGCACCGAAAATCGCGCCGAGTGTAATTTCGTCATTTTTCGCGACTGTGTCGGAATTGGCTAAAATTTGACTGGTTGATCGGAAACAAAAACCGCGCAGGGGGCAATTGCGTAATTTTTCTCGACTGTGTCGGAATTGGCTGAAATTTAGCAGTTTGATCTGCAATAAAAATCGGGCCGGGGGCAATTTCGTTATTTTTCGTGACTGTATCAAAATGGCCTAAAATTTGACAGGTTGATCGGAAACAAAAATCGTTTAGCTGGCAATTTCGTCATTTTTCGAGACTGTGTCGGAATGGGCTCATATTTGACTGGTTGATAGGGAACAAAAACCGCGCCTGGGGTAATTTCATTATTTTTCGTGACTGCGTCGGAGTTGCCTAAAATTTGACAAGTTGATCGGAAACGAAAATCGCGCCGGGGGCAATTTCGTCATGTTTTGCGACGGTGTCGGAATGGACTAAAATTTGACTGGTTGGTCGGAAACAAAAATAGGGCTGGGGGCAATTTCGTCATTTTTCGCGACTTTGTCGGAATGGTCTCAAATTTCACAGGTTGATCGAGAAAAAAAACCGCGCCGGGTGTAATTTCGTCATTTTTCGCGACTGTGTCGGAAATGGCTAAAATTTGACTAGTTGATCGGAAACAAAAACCGCGCCGTGGGCAATTTCGTCGTTTTTCTCGACTGTCTCGGAATTGGCTGAAATTTTGGAGTTTGATCGGAAATAAAAATCGCCCCGGTGCCTATTTCGTCATTTTTCTCGACTGTTTCGGAATGATCTCAAATTTGACAGGTTGATCGAGAACAAAAATCGGGCCGGGTGTAATTTCGTTATTTTTCGAGACTGTGTCAAAATTGAATAAAATTTAACTGGTTGATCGGAAACACAAACCGCGCCGGGGGCAATTTCGTCTTTTTTCTCGATTGTGTCAGAATTGGCTGAAATTTGGCAGTTTGATCGAAAATAAAAATCACGCCGGGGGCAATTTCGACATTTTTCTCGACTGCGTCGGAGTGGGCTCAAATTTGATAGGTTGATCGGGAACAAAAACCCCGCCGGGTGTAATTTCGTCATTTTTTGCGACTGTGTCGGAATTGGCTAAAATTTAACTGGTTGATCGGAAACAAAAATCGCGCCGGGGGCAATTTTCTCATTTTTCTCGACTGTTTCGGAATTGGCTGAAATTTGGTAGTTTGATCGGAAATAAAAATCGCGCCTGCGGCAATTTCGTCATTTTTTTCGACTGCGTCGGAATGGGCTCAAATTTGACAGGTTTATCGGGAACGAAAATCGCGCCGAGTGTAATTTCGTCATTTTTCGCGACTGTGTCGGAATTGGCTAAATTTTGACTGGTTGATCGGAAACAAAAACCGCGCAGGGGGCAATTGAGTAATTTTTCTCGACTGTGTCGGAATTGGCTGAAATTTGGCAGTTTGATCTGAAATAAAAATCTCGCCGTGGGCAATTTCGTCAATTTTCTCGACTGTGTCGGAATGGGCTCAAATTTGACAGGTTGATCGGAAACAAAAATCGCGTCGGGCGTAATTTCGTCAATTTTCTCGACTGTGACGGAATGAGCTAAAATTAGACAGGTTGATCAGAAACAAAAATCGTGCAGCTGGCA
>NW_019265999.1:0-8573 GCF_002742605.1 Olea europaea var. sylvestris | reverse complement strand
CCCCGGCGCGATTTTTGTTTCCGATCGATCAGTCGAATTTAAGCCGATTCCGACACCGTCGCGAAAAATGACCAAACTGCCCCTGGCGCGATTTTTGTTTTAGATTAATCTGTCAAATTTTAGCCGATTCCGACACCGTCGAAAAAAATTAAGAAATTGCCCCCGGCGCGATTTTTGTTTCCGATTAATCTGTCAAATTTTAGCCGATTCCGACACCGTCGCGAAAAATGACGAAATTGCCCCCGGCGCGATTTTTGTTTCCGATCAATCTGTCAAATTTGTGCCCATTCCGACACCATCGCGAAAAATGACGAAATGGTCCCCGGCGCGATTTTTGTTTCCAATGAATCAGTCAAATTTGAGCCCATTCCGACACCGTCTTAAAAAATGACGAAATTGCCCCAGGCGCGATTTTTGTTTCCGACCAATCAGTCAAATTTGAGCCCATTAAGACACCGTCGCGAAAAATGACCTAATTGCCCCCGGCGCCATTTTTGTTTCCGCTCAATCTGTCAAATTTTAGCCGATTCCGACACCGTCGCGAAAAATCACGAAATTGCCCCCGGCGCGATTTTTTGTTTCCGATCAATCTATCAAATTTTTGCCCATTCCAACACCGTCGCGAAAAATGACGAAATTTCCCCCGGCGCGATTTTTGTTTCTGATCAATCAGTCAAATTTGAGCCCCTTCCGACACCATCGCGAAAAATGACGAAATTGCCCCTGGCACAATTTTTGTTTCCGATTAATCTGTCAAATTTTAACCGATTCCGACACCGTCACGAAAAATGACGAAATTGCCCTCGGCGCGTTTTTTTTTCCTATCAATCTGTCAAATTTTTGCACATTCCCACACCTTCGCGAAAAATGACGAAATTGCCCCCGGCGCGATTTTTGTTTCCAATCAATCCGTCAAATTTTGGCCCATTCCGACACCGTCGCGAAAAATGACGAAATTGTCCCGGCGCGATTTTTGTTTCCGATCGATCAGTCAAATTTGAGCCCATTAAGACACCGTCGAGAAAAATGACGAAATTGCCCGCGACGCAATTTTTGTTTCCGATTAATCTGGCAAATTTTAGCCGATTTCGATCTCGTCGCGAAAAATGACGAAATTGCCCCCGGCTCGATTTTTGTTTCCGATTAATCTATCAAATTTTAGCCGATTCCGACACCGTCGCGAAAAATGACGAAATTGCCCCCGGCGCGATTTTTGTTTCCGATCAATCTGTCAAATTTTTGCCCATTACAACACCGTCGCGAAAAACGACGAAATTGCCCTCGGCGCGATTTTTGTTTACGATTGATCTGTCAAAATTTAGCCAATTTCGACACCGTCGAGAAAAATGACGAAATCGCCCCCGGCGCGATTTTTGTTTCCGATCAATCAGTCAAATTTCAGCCCATTCTGACACCGTAGCGAAAACTGACGTAAATGCCCCCGGCGCGATTTTTGTTTCCAATCAATCAGTCAAATTTGAGCCTATTCCGACTTTCCCCAGGCGCGATTTTTATTTCTGAGCAATCAGTCAAATTTTAGCCGATTCCGACACCGTCGCCAAAAATGACGAAATTGCCCCAGGAGCGATTTTTGTTTCCGATCTATCTGTCAAATTTTTGCCCATTCCAACACCGTCGCGAAAAATGACGAAATTGCCCCCGGCGCGATTTTTGTTTCCGATCAATCAGTCAAATTTTAGCCGATTTCGACACCGTCGCGAAAAATGACGAAATTGCCCCCGGCGCGATTTTTGTTTCCGATCGATCAGTCGAATTTAAGCCGATTCCGACACCGTCGCGAAAAATGACCAAACCGCCCCCGGCGCGATTTTTGTTTAAGATTAATCTGTCAAATTTTTGCCCATTCCGACACCGTCGCAAAAAATGACGAAATTGTCCCCGGCGCGATTTTTGTTTTCGATCAATCATTCAAATTTGAGCTCATTCCGACACCGTCGCGAAAAATGACGAAATTGCCCCTGGCGCGATTTTTGTTTCCGATCAATCGGTCAAATTTGAGCCCATTCCAACACCGTCGCGAAAAATGACGAAATTGACCCGTCGCGATTTTTGTTTCCCATCAATCAGTCAATTTTTAGCCCATTCCGACACCGTTGCGAAAAATGAGGAATTTCCCCCGGCGCGATTTTTGTTTCCGGTCAATCAGTCGAATTTAAGCCGATTCCGACACCGTCGCGAAAAATGACCAAATTGCACCCGGCGCGATTTTTGTTTAAGATTAATCTGTCAAATTTTAGCCGATTCCGACACCGTCGCAAAAAATGACGAAATTGCCCCCGGCGCGGTTTTTGTTTCCGATCAATCAGTCATATTTTAGCCGATTCCGACACCGTCACGAAAAATGACGAAATTGCCCCCGGCGCGGTTTTTGTTTCCGATCAATCAGTCATATTTTAGCCGATTCCGACACCGTCACGAAAAATGACGAAATTGCCCCCGGCGCGGTTTTTGTTTCCGATCAATCAGTCATATTTTAGCCGATTCCGACACCGTCACGAAAAATGACGAAATTGCCCCCGGCGCGGTTTTTGTTTCCGATCAATCAGTCATATTTTAGCCGATTCCGACACCGTCACGAAAAATGACGAAATTGCCCCCGGCGCGGTTTTTGTTTCCGATCAATCAGTCATATTTTAGCCGATTCCGACGCCGTCGCGAAAAATGACCAAACCGCCCCCGGCGCGATTTTTGTTTCCGATGAATCTGTCAAATTTTAGCCGATTCCGACACCGTCGCGAAAAATGACGAAATTGCCCTCGGTGCGATTTTTGTTTCCGATCAATCTATCAAATTTTTGCCCATTCCGACACCGTCGCCAAAAATGACGAAATTGCCCCAGGAGCGATTTTTGTTTCCGATCTATCTGTCAAATTTTTGCCCATTCCGACACCGCCGCGAAAAATGACGAAATTGCCCCGTCGCGGTTTTTGTTTCCCATCAATCAGTCAAATTTTAGCCCATTCCGACACCGTTACGAAAAATGAGGAATTTCCCCCGGCGCGATTTTTGTTTCCGATCGATCAGTCGAATTTAAGCCGATTCCGACACCGTCGCGAAAAATGACCAAACCGCCCCCGGCGCGATTTTTGTTTAAGATTAATCTGTCAAATTTGTGCCTATTCCGACACCGTCGCGAAAAATGACGAAATTGTCCCCGGCGCGATTTTTGTTTCCGATCAATCATTCAAATTTGAGCTCATTCCGACACCGTCACGAAAAATGACGAAATTGCCCCTGGCGCGATTTTTGTTTCCAATCAATCTTTCAAATTTTAGCCCATTCCAACACCGTCGCGAAAAATGACGAAATTGACCCGTCGCGATTTTTGTTTCCCATCAATCAGTCAAATTTTAGCCCATTCCGACACCGTTGCGAAAAATGAGGAATTTCCCCCGGTGCGATTTTTGTTTCCGATCAATCAGTCGAATTTAAGCCGATTTCGACATCGTCGCGAAAAATGACCAAACTGCACCCGGCGCGATTTTTGTTTAAGATTAATCTGTCAAATTTTAGCCGATTCCGACACCGTCGCAAAAAATGACGAAATTGCCCCGACGCGATTTTTGTTTCTGATGAATCTGTCAAATTTTAGCCGATTCCGACACCGTCGCGAAAAATGACGAAATTGCCCTCGGTGTGATTTTTGTTTCCGATCAATCTATCAAATTTTTGCCCATTCCGACACCGTCGCGAAAAATGACGAAATTGCCCCCGGCGCGATTTTTATTTCCCATCAATCAGTCAAATTTTTTCCAATTCCAACACCGTCGCGAAAAGTGACGAAATTGCGCCCGAGGCGATTTTTGTTTCCGATCAATCAATAAAATTTGTGCCCATTCCGATACCGTCGCGAAAAATGACGAAATTGTCCACTGCGCGGTTTTTGTTTCCGATCAATCTGTCAAATTTTTGCACATTCCCACACCGGCGGGAAAAATGACGAAATTGCCCCCGGCGTGATTTCTGTTTCCAATCAATCAGTCAAATTTTAGCCCATTCCGACTCCGTCACGAAAAATGACAAAATTGCCCCTTGCGTGATTTTTGTTTCCGATTAACCTGTCAAATTTTAGCCCATTCCAACACCGTCACGAAAAATGACGAAATTGCCCCCGGCGCGATTTTTGTTTCCGATCAATCAGTCAAATTTTAGCCCATTCTGACACCGTTGCAAAAAATGAAGAAATTGCTCCCTGCGCGATTATTGTTTCCGATCAACCTATCAAATTTTAGCCCATTCCGACACCGTCGCGAAAAATGAAGAAATTGCCCTCTGCGTGATTTTTGTTTCCGATCAATCTGTCAAATTTTTGCCCATTCCAACACCGTCGCGAAAAACGACGAAATTGCCCCCGGCGCGATTTTTGTTTCCGATCAATCTATCAAATTTTTGCCCATTCCAACACCGTCGCGAAAAACGACGAAATTGCCCCCGGCGCGATTTTTGTTTCCGATCAATCAGTGAAATTTGAGCCCATTAAGACACCGTCGAGAAAAATGACGAAATTGTCGTCGGCGCGATTTTTGGTTCGAATTAATCAGTCAAATTTTAGCCGATTTCGATACCGTCCTGAAAAATGATGAAATTGCCCACGACGCGATTTTTGTTTCCAATTAATCTATCAAATTTTAGCCGATTCCGACACCATCGAGAAAAATGACGAAATTGCCCCCGGCGCGATTTTTGTTTACGATCAATCTGTCAAATTTTTGCCCATTCCAACATCGTCGTGAAAAAAGACGAAATTGCCCCCGGCGCGATTTTTGTTTCCGATCAATCAGTCAAATTTGAGCCCATTAAGACACCGTTGTGAAAAATGACGAAATTGCCCCCGGCGCGATTTTTGTTTCCGATTACTCTGTCAAATTTTAACCGATTTCGACATGGTCGCGAAAAATGAAGAAATTGCCCCCGACGTGATTTTTGCTTCCGATCAATCTGTCAAATTTTTCCCCATTCCAACACCGTTGCGAAAAATGGCGAAATTGCCCCCGGCGCGATTTTCGTTTCCGATCATACAGTCAAATTTTAGCCCATTCCGACACCGTCGCAAAAATGACGAAATTGCCCCCTGCGCGATTATTGTTTCCGATCAACCTATCAAATTTCAGCCCATTCCGACACCGTCTTGAAAAATGACGAAATTGCCCCCGGCGCGATTTTTTTTTTCCGATCTACCTGTCAAATTTTAACCGAGTCCTACACCGTAGCGAAAAATGACGAAATTGCCCCCGGCACGATTTTTGTTTACGATCAGTCTGTCAAATTTTTGCCCATTCCAACACCGTCGCGAAAAATGACGAAATTGCCCCCGGCGTGATTTTTATTTCCGATCGATCAGTCAAATTTGAGCACATTCCGACACCGTTGCAAAAAATGACGAAATTGCCCCTGGCGCCAGTTCTGTTTCCGATCAATCTGTCAAATTTTAGCCGATTTCGACAACGTCGCGAAAAATGACGAAATTGCCCCCGACGCGATTTTTGTTTCCGATCAATCTGTCAAATTTGTGCCCATTCCGACACCGTCGCGAAAAATGACGAAATTGCCCTCGGCGCGATTTTTGTTTCCGACCAATCAGTCAAATTTGAGCCCATTCCGACTTTCCCCCGGCGAAATTTTTGTTTCTGAGCAATCAGTCAAATTTTAGTCGATTCCGACACCGTCGCCAAAAATGACGAAATTGCCCCCGGCGCGATTTTTGTTTCCGATCAATCTGTAAAATTTTAGCCCATTCCAACATCGTCGCGAAAAATGACGAAATTGACCCGTCGCGAATTTTGTTTCCCATCAATGAGTCAAATTTTAGCCCATTCCGACACCGTTGCGAAAAATGAGGAATTTCCCCCGGCGCGATTTTTGTTTCCGAACAATAAGTCGAATTTAAGCCGATTCCGACACCGTCGTGAAAAATGACCAAACTGCCCACGGCGCGTTTTTTGTTTAAGATTAATCTGTCAAATTTTAGCCGATTCCGACACCATCGCAAAAAATGATGAAATTGCCCCCGGCGCGATTTTTGTTTAAGATTAATCTGTCAAATTTTAGCCGATACCGACACCGTCGCAAAAAATGACGAAATTGCGCCCGACGCGATTTTTGTTTCCGATTAACCTGTCAAATTTTAGCCGATTCCGACACCGTCGCAAAAAATGACGAAATCGCCCACGGCGCGATTTTTGTTTAACATTAATCTGTCAAATTTTAGCCGATTCCGACACCGTCGCAAAAAATGACGAAATTGCGCCCAACGCGATTTTTGTTTCCGATTAATCTGTCAAATTTTAGCCGATTCCGACACCGTCGCGAAAATGACGAAATTGCCCCCGGCGCGATTTTTATTTCCGATCAATCTGTCAAATTTTTGCCCATTCCGACACCGTAGCAAAAAATGACGAAATTGCCCCCAGCGCGATTTTTATTTCCGATCAATCAGTCAAATTTGAGCCCATTCCGACACCGTCGCGAAAAATGACGAAATTGCCCCCGGCGCGATTTTTGTTTCCGACCAATCAGTCAAATTTGCGCCCATTCTGAAACCAGTCGCGAAAAATGACGAAATTACCCCCGGTGCGATTTTTGTATCCGATCAATCTGTCAAATTTTTGCACATTCCCACACCGTCGCGAAAAATGACGAAATAGCCCCTGGCGCGATTTCTATTTCCAGTCAATTAGTCAAATTTTAACCCATTCCGACACCGTCGCGAAAAATGACGAAATTGACCCATGCGCGATTTTTGTTTCCGGTCAACCTTTCAAATTTTAGCCCATTCCAACACCGTCACGAAAAATGACGAAATCGCCCCCGACGCGATTTTTGTTTCCGATCAATCAGTCAAATTTGAGCCCATTAAGACACCGTTGCGAAAAATGACGAAATTGCCCCCGACGCGATTTTTGTTTCCGGTCAATCATTCAAATTTTAGCCGATTCCGACACCGTCGGGAAAATTACGAAATTGCCTCCGGCGCGATTTTTGTTTCCGATCAATCGGTCAAATTTTAGCCGATTCCGACACCGTCGGGAAAATTACGAAATTGCCTCCGGCGCGATTTTTGTTTCCGATCAATCGGTCAAATTTTAGCCGATTCCGACACCGTCGGGAAAATTACGAAATTGCCTCCGGCGCGATTTTTGTTTCCGATCAATCGGTCAAATTTTAGCCGATTCCGACACCGTCGCGAAAAATGACGAAATTGTCCCATGCGCGATTTTTGTTTCCGGTCAACCTTTCAAATTTTAGCCCATTCCAACACCGTCGCGAAAAATGACGAAATTGCCCCGGGCGCGATTTTTGTTTCCGATCAATCAGTCAAATTTGAGCCCATTAAGACACCGTTGCGAAAAATGACGAAATTGCCCCCAACGCGATTTTTGTTTCAGATTAATCTGTCAAATTTTAGCCGATTTCGATACCGTCGCGAAAAATGACGAAATTGCCCCGACGTGATTTTTGTTTCCGATCAATCTGTCAAATTTTTCCCCATTCCAACACCGTCGCGAGAAATGACGAAATTGCCCACAGCGCGATTTTTGTTTCCGATCAATCAGTCGAATTTGAGCCCATTCCGACACCGTTGCGAAAAAATGACGAAATTGTCCCCGGCGCGATTTTTGTTTCCGATCAATCTGTCAAATTTTTGCCCATTCCAACACCGTCGCAAAAAATGATGAAATTGCCCCCGCCGCGATTTTTGTTTCCGATCAATCAGTCAAATTTGAGCCCATTAAGACACCGTTGCGAAAAATGAAGAAATTGCACCCGGCGCGATTTTTGTTTCCGATTAATCTGTCAAATTTTAGCCGATTTCGACACCGTCGCGAGAAATGAAGAAATTGCCCTCGACGTGATTTTTGTTTTCGATAAGTCTGCAAAATTTTTCCCCATTCCAACACCGTCGCGAAAAATGACGAAATTGCATCCGGGGCGATTTTTGTTTCCGATCAATCAGTCAAATTTGAGCCCATTAAGACACCGTCGCGAAAAATGACCAATTTGCCCCCGTCGCGATTTTTGTTTCCGCTCAATTCTTCAAATTTTTGCCGATTCCGACACCGTCGCGAAAAATCACGAAATTGCCCCCGGCGCGATTTTTGTTTCCGATCAATCTATCAAATTTTTGCCCATTCCAACACCGTCGCGAAAAATGACGAAATTGCCCCCGGCGCGATTTTTGTTTCCGATCAATCAGTCAAATTTCAGTCGATTTCGACACCGTCGTGAAAAATGACGAAATTGTCCCCGGCGCGATTTTTGTTTCCGATCAATCTATCAAATTTTAGCCGATTCCGACACCGTCGAGAAAAATGACGAAATTGTCCTCGGCGCGATTTTTGTTTCCGATTAATCTGTCAAATTTTAACCGATTCCGACACCGTCACGAAAAATGACGAAATTGCCCTCGGCGCGTTTTTTTTCCTATCAATCTGTCAAATTTTTGAACATTCCCACACCTTCGCGAAAAACGACAAAATTGCCCCCGGCGCGATTTTTGTTTCCAATCAATCCGTCAAATTTTGGCCCATTCCGACACCGTCGCGAAAAATGAC
>NW_019265998.1:0-8573 GCF_002742605.1 Olea europaea var. sylvestris | reverse complement strand
TAAGACTAGCAATTAGTCGAAAATGAACAAACCCGAAGTTATCATGAAATCAAAAACCACTTTTCATTGGCTCGATTCCAATCGAATTAAACTGGCAATTGCCGAAAATGATCAAGCCCAAAGTTATCATTAAATCAAAAACCACTTTTCATTGGCTCGATTCCAATCAAATTAGACTAGTATTTCTCCAAAAATGTACAAACCTGAAGTTATCAAGAGGTCAAAAATCACTTTCCATTGGCTGAATTCCAATCGAATTGGACTCGCATGTAGTCGAAAACGAACAAACGTGAAGTTATCAACAAATCAAAAATCACTTTTCATTGGCTCGATTCCAATCGAACTAGACTAGCAATTAGTCGAAAACGAACATACCCGAAGTTATCAAGAAATTAAAAACCACTTTTCTTAGGCTTGATTCCAATCGAATTAGACTGGCAATTCGTTGAAAATGATCAAGCTCGAAGTTATCATGAAATCAAAAACCACTTTTCATTGGCTCGATTCCAATCGAATTAGACTGGCAATTCGTCGAAATGATCAAGCCCGAAGTTATCATGAAATCAAAAATCACTTTTCATTGGCTCGATTCCAATCGAATTAGACTGGCAATTCGCTGAAAATGATCAAGCCCGAAGTTATCGTGAAATCAAAAACCACTTTTCATTGGCTCGATTCCAATCGAATTGGACTAGCAATTAGTCGAAAATGAACAAACTCAAAGTTATCATGAAATCAAAAACCACTTTTGATTGGCTCGATTCCAATCGAATTAGACTGGCAATTCGTCGAAAATGATCAAATCCTAAGTTATGATGAAATCAAAAACCACTTTTCATTGTGTCAATTCCAATTGAATTAGACTAGCAGTTCATCGAAAACGATCAAACCCGAAATTTTCATGGAATCAAAAACCACTTTTCATTGGATGAATTCGAATCGAATTAGACTGGCAAGTAGCCGAAAATGAATGAACCTGAAGTCATCAAGAAATCAAAAATCACTTTTCATTGGCTCGATTCCAATCGAATTAGACTGGCAATTCGTCGAAAATGATCAAACCCCAAGTTGTCATGAAATCTAAAACCACTTTTCATTGGGTCAATTCCAGTCGAATTAGACTAGCAGTTCATCGAAAACGATCAAACCCGAAGTTTTAATGGAATCAAAAACCACTTTTCGTTGGCTAAATTCTAATCGAATTCGACTGGCAAGTAGCCGAAAATGAACAAACCTGAAGTTATCAAGAAATCAAAAATCACTGTTCATTGGCTCGATTCCAATCGAATTAGACTGGCAATTCGCCGAAATGATCAAGCCCGAAGTTATCATGAAATCAAAAATCACTTTTCAATGGCTCGATTCCAATCGAATTAGACTGGCAATTCGCCGAAAATGATCAAGCCCGAAGTTATCATGAAATCAAAAACCACTTTTCATTGGCTCGATTCCAATCGAATTGGACTAGCAATTAGTCGAAAATGAACAAACCCAAAGTTATCATGAAATCAAAAATCACTTTTGATTGGCTGGATTTCAATCGAATTAGACTGGCAATTCGTCGAAAATGATCAAACCCTAAGTTATGATGAAATCAAAAACCACTTTTCATTGTGTCAATTCCAATTGAATTAGACTAGCAGTTCATCGAAAACGATCAAACCCGAAGTTTTCATGGAATCAAAAACCAATTTTTAATTGGATGAATTCGAATCGAATTAGACTGGCAAGTAGCCGAAAATGAATGAACCAGAAGTCATCAAGAAATCAAAAATCACTTTTCATTGGCTCGATTCCAATCGAATTAGACTGGCAATTCGTCGAAAATGATCAAACCCCAAGTTGTCATGAAATCAAAAACCACTTTTCATTGGGTCAATTCCAGTCGAATTAGACTAGCAGTTCATCGAAAACGATCAAACCCGAAGTTTTCATGGAATCACAAACCACTTTTCGTTGGCTGAAATCCAATCGAATTCGACTGGCAAGTAGCCGAAAAAGAACAAACCTGAATTTATCAAGAAATCAAAAATCACTGTTCATTAGCTCGATTCCAATCGAATTAGACTTGCAATTCGTCGAAAATGATCAAACCCCAAGTTATCAGGAAATCGAAAACCACTTTTCATTGGCTCGATTCCAATCGAATTAGACTGGCAATTCACCGAAAATGTTCAAGCCCGAAGTTATCATGAAATCAAAAACCACTTTTCATTGGCTCGATTCCAATCGAATTGGACTAGCAATTAGTCGAAAACGAACAAACTCGAAGTTATCATGAAATCAATAACCACTTTTCATTGGCTCAATTCCAATTGAATTAAACTGGTAATTCGCTGAAAATGATCAAACCCTAAGTTATGATGAAATCAAAAACCACTTTTCATTGTGTCAATTCCAATTGAATTAGACTAGCAGTTCATCGAAAACGATCAAACCCGAAGTTTTCATGGAATCAAAAACCACTTTTCATTGGATGAATTCGAATCGAATTAGACTGGCAAGTAGCCGAAAATGAATGAACCTGAAGTCATCAAGAAATCAAAAATCACTTTTCATTGGCTCGATTCCAATCGAATTAGACTGGCAATTCGTCGAAAATGATCAAACCCCAAGTTATCATGAAATCAAAAACCACTTTTCGTTGGGTCAATTCCAGTCGAATTAGACTAGCAGTTCATCGAAAACGATCAAACCCGACGGTTTCATGGAATCAAAAACCACTTTTCATTGGCTGAATTCGAATCGAATTCGACTAGCAAGTAGCCAAAAATGAACAAACCTGAAGTTATCAAGAAATCAAAAATCACTGTTCATTGGCTCGATTCCAATCGAATTAGAATGGCAATTCGTCGAAAATGATCAAACCCCAAGTTATCAGGAAATCAAAAACTACTTTTAATTGGCTCGATTCCAATCGAATTAGACTGGCAATTCACCGAAAATGTTAAAGCCCGAAGTTATCATGAAATCGAAAACCACTTTTCATTGGCTCGATTCCAATGGAATTGGACTAGCAATTAGCCGAAAATGAACAAACCCGAAGTTATCATGAAATCAAAAACAACTTTTCATTAGCTCGATTCCAATCGAATTAGACTGGCAATTCGTCGAAATTGATCAAACCCCAAGTTATCATGAAATCAAAAACCACTTTTCATTGGGTCAATTCCAATCGAATTAGACTGGCAATTCATCGAAAATGATCAAGCCTGAAGTTTTCATTGAATCAAAAACCACTTTTCATTGGCTGAATTCCAATCGAATAAGACTGGCAAGTAGCTGAAAATGAACAAACCTGAAGTTTTCAAGAAATCAAAAATCACTGTTCATTGGCTCGATTTCAATCGAATTAGAATGGCAATTCGTCGAAAATGATCAAACCCCAAGTTATCATGAAATCAAAAATCACTTTTCGTTGGCTAAATTTCAATCGATATAAACCGGCAAGTAGCCGAAAATGAACAAACTTGAAGTTATCAAGAAACCAAAAATCACTTTTCATTGCCTCGATTCCAATCAAATTAGACTGGCAATTCGTCGAAAATGATCAAACCCCAAGTTATCAAGAAATCAAAAACCACTTTTCATTGGGTCAATTCCAATCGAATTAGACTAGCAATTTATCGAAAATGATCAAACCCGAAGTTTTCATGAAATCAAAAACCACTTTTCAATGGCTCGATTCCAATCGAATTAGACTAGCAATTAGCTGAAAATGAACGAACCCGAAGTTATCATGAAATCAAAAACCACTTTTCATTGGCTCGATTCCAATCGAATTAGACTGGCAATTTGCCGAAAATGATCAAGCCCGTAGTTATGATGAAATCAAAATCCACTTTTCATTGGCTCGACTCCAATCAAATAAGACTAGTATTTCTCTAAAAATAAACAAACCTGAAGTTATCATGAAATCAAAAATTACTTTTCGCTGGCTGAATTCCAATCGAATTAGACTGGCATGTAGCCGAAAACGAACAAACCTGAAGTTATCAAGAAATGAAAAATCACTTTTCATTGGCTCGATTCCAATCGAACTAGACTGGCAATTCGTCGAAAATGATCAGACCCCAAGTTATCATGAAATCAAAAGCCACTTTTCATTGGGTCAATTTCCATCGAATTAGACTAGTAATTACTCAAAAACGAACAAACCCCAAGTTATCATGAAATCAAAAACCAATTTTCATTGGCTCGATTCCAATCGAATTAGACTGGTAATTCGCCGAAAATGATCAAGCCCGAAGTTATCATGAAATCAAAAATCACTTTTCATTGGCTCGATTCCAATCGAATTAGACTCGTATTTCTCCAAAAATTAACAAACCTGAAGTTATCATGAAATCAAAAATCACCTTTCATTGGCTCGATTCCAATTGAATTAAACTGGCAATTCGCTGAAAATGATCAAGCCGAAAGTTATCATGAAATCAAAAACCACTTTGCATTGGCTCGATTTCAATCGAATTAGACTCGTATTTCTCCAAAAATTAACAAACCTGAAGTTATCATGAAATCAAAAATCACCTTTCATTGGCTCAATTCCAATTGAATTAAACTGGTAATTCGCTGAAAATGATCAAGCCTGAAGTTATCATGAAATCAAAAACCACTTTCATTGGCTCGATTCCAATCGAATTAGACTCGTATTTCCTCAAAAATGAACAAACCTGAAGTTAACATGTAATCAAAAACCACTTTTCATTGGCTGAATTCCAATCGAATTAGACTGGCAAGTAGCCGAAAATGAACGAACCTGAAGTTATCAAGGAATCAAAAATCACATTTCATTGGATCGATTCCAATCGAATTAGACTGGCAATTCGTCGAAAATGATCAAACCTCAAGTTATCATGAAATCAAAAACCACTTTTCATTAGGTCAATTTCAATCGAATTAGACTAGCAATTAGTCGAAAACGAACAATCCCGAAGTTATCATGAAATGAAAAACCACTTTTCATTGGGTCAATTCTAGTCTAATTAGACTGGCAATTCACCAAAAAAGATCAAGCCCGAAGTTATCATGAAATCAAAAGCCATGTTTCATTGGCTAGATTCCAATCGAATTAAACTGGCAATTAGCCGAAAACGAACAAACTCGAAGTTATCATGTAATCAAAAACCACTTTTCATTGGCTCGATTCCAATCGAATTAGACTGGCAATTCGCCGAAAATAATCAAACCCGAAGTTATCATGAAATCAAAAACTACTTTTCATTGGCTGAATTCCAATCGAATTAGACTGGCAAGTAGCCGAAAACGAACAAACCTGAAGTTATCAAGAAATTAAAAATCGCTTTTCATTGGCTCGATTCCAATCGAATTAGACTGGCGATTCGTCGAAAATGATCAAACCCCAAGTTATCATGAAATCAAAAACCACTTTTCATTGGGTCAATTCCAATCGAATTAGACTAGCTGATCATCGAAAACGATCAAACCCGAAGTTTTCATGGAATCAAAAACAAATTTTCATTGGCTGAATTCCCATCGAATTCGATTGGCAAGTAGCTGAAAATGAACAAACCTGAAGTTATCCAGAAATCAGAAATCACTGTTCATTGGCTCGATTCCAATCGAATTAGAATGGCAATTCGTCGAAAATGATCAAACCCCAAGTTATCAGGAAATCGAAAACCACTTTTCATTGGCTCGATTCCAATCGAATTGGACTGGCAATTCACCGTAAATATTCAAGCCCGAAGTTATGATGAAATCAAAAACCACTTTTCATTGGCTCGATTCCAATAAAATTAGACTAGTATTTCTCCAAAAATAAACAAACATGAAGTTATCATGAAATCAAAAATTACTTTTCATTGGCTGAATTCCAATCGAATTAGACTGGCATGTTGCCGAAAACGAACAAACCTGAAGTTATCAAGAAATAAAAAATCACTTTTCATTGGCTCGATTCCAATCGAATTAGACTGGCAATTCGTCGAAAATGATCAAACCCCAAGTTATCATGAAATCAAAAACCACTTTTCATTAGGTCAATTTCAATCGAATTAGACTAGCAATTAGTCGAAAACGAACAAACCAGAAGTTTTTATGAAATCAAAAACCACTTTTCACTGGCTCGATTCCAATCGAATTGGACTAGCAATTTTTCGAAAATGATCAAACCTGAAGTTATCAAGAAATCAAAACTACTTTTCATTGGCTCGATTCCAATCGAATTGGACTAGCAATTCTCCGAAAATGATCAAACCCGAAGTTTTCATGAAACCAAAAATCACTTTTCATTGGCTCGATTCGAATCGAGTTAGACTAGAAATTCGCGAAAAAGAACAAACCCGAAGTTATCATGTATTCAAAAACCACTTTTCATTGGCTCGATTCCAGTCGAATTAGACTGGCATTTCTCCAAAAAGGAACAAACCCGAAGTTATCATGAAATGAAAAACAAATTTTCATTGGCTCGATTCCAATCGAATTGGACTAGCAATTTGCCGAAATTGAACAAACCCGAAGTTATCATGAAATTGAAAACCACTTTACGTTGGCTCGATTCCAACTGAATTAGACTGTAATTTTTCGAAAACGATCAATCCCGAGGTTATCATGAAATCAAAAGCCACTTTTCATTGGCTCGATTCCAATCGAATTAGACTAGCAATTCACCGAAAATGATCAAACCTGAAGTCATCATGAAATTAAAAACCACTTTTCATTGGCTCGATTCCAATCGAATAAGACTAGCAATTAGTCGAAAACGAACAAACGCGAAGTTATCATGAAATCAAAAACCACTTTTCATTGGCTCGATTCCAATCGAATTGGACTGGCAATTCACCGTAAATATTCAAGCCCGAAGTTATGATGAAATCAAAAACCACTTTTCATTGGCTCGATTCCAATAAAATTAGACTAGTATTTCTCCAAAAATAAACAAACATGAAGTTATCATGAAATCAAAAATTACTTTTCATTGGCTGAATTCCAATCGAATTAGACTGGCATGTTGCCGAAAACGAACAAACCTGAAGTTATCAAGAAATAAAAAATCACTTTTCATTGGCTCGATTCCAATCGAATTAGACTAGCAATTAGTCGAAAATGAACATACCTGAATTTATCATGAAATCAAAGACCACTTTTCTTAGGCTGGATTCCAATAGAATTAGACTGGCAATTCGCCGAAAATGATCAAGCCCGAAGTTATCATGAAATCAAAAACCACTTTTCATCGGCTCGATTCCAATCGAATTAGACTGGCAATTCGCCAAAAATGATCAAGCCCGAAGTTATCATGAAATCAAAAACCACTTTTCATTGGCTCGATTCCAATTGAATTGGAATCGTAATTAGCCGAAAACGAACAAACCCGAAGTCATCATGAAAACAAAAACCACTTTTGATTGGCTCGATTCCAATTGAATTAGACTGGCAATTCGTCGAAAATGACCAAGGCCCAAGTTATCATGAAATCGAAAACCACTTTTCACTGGGTCAATTCCAATCGAATTAGACTAGTACTTCATCGAAAATGATGAAACCCGAAGTTTTCATGGAATCAAAAACCACTTTTCATTGGCTTGATTCCAATCGAGTTAGACTCGCTATTCCCGAAAACGAACAAACCCGAAGTTATCATGAAATCAAAAACTACTTTTCATTGGCTCGATTCCAATCGAATTAGACTCGCAATTCGCCGAAAATGATCAAGCCCGAAGTTATCATGAAATCAAAAACCACTTTTCATTGGCTCGATTCCAATCGAATTAGACTGGTAATTTCCCGAAAACGAACAAACCCGAAGTTATCATGAATTCAAAAACCACTTTTCATAGGCTCGATTCCAATCGAATTAGACTGGCAATTCGTCGAAAATGGTCAAACCTGAAGTCACCATGAAATCGAAAACCACTTTTCATTGGGTCAATTCCAATCGAATTAGGCTAGCAGTTCATCGAAAACGATCAAACCCGAAGTTTTCATGGAATCAAAAACCACTTTTCATTGGTTGAATTCCAATCGAATTAGACTAGCAAGTAGCCGAAAATGAACAAACCTGAAGTTATCAAGAAATCAAAAATCACTATTCATTGGCTCGATTCAAATTGAATTAGAATGGCAATTCGTCGAAAATGATCAAACCCCAAGTTTTCATGAAATCAAAAACAACTTTTCATTGGGTCAATTCCAATCTAATTAGACAAGAAATTCACCAAAAATGATCAAGCCCGAAGTTACCATGAAATCAAAAGCCACGTTTCATTGGCTCGATTCCAATCGAATTAGACTAGCAATTAGCCGAAAACGAACAAACCCGAAGTTATCATGTAATCAAAAACCACTTTTCATTGGCTCGATTCCAATCAAATTAGACTGGTAATTCGTCGAAAACGTTCAAGCCTAATGTTTTCATGGAATCAAAAACCACTTTTCATTGGCTGAATTCCAATCGAATTAGACGGGCAAGTAGCCGAAAACGAACAAACCTGAAGTTATCAAGAAATTAAAAATCGCTTTTCATTAGCTCGATTCCAATCGAATTAGATTGGCAATTCGTCGAAAATGATCAAACCCCAAGTTATCATGAAATCAAAAACCACTTTTCA
>NW_019265997.1:0-8575 GCF_002742605.1 Olea europaea var. sylvestris | reverse complement strand
TAATGACTAAAATACAAATGTCAAAAAAATTGAATAAACACCATCTTTATTAATCAGAGCTTGTCAATCCTGTATAATTCATCCATCCTTGCCTCTTCAGATGTATTTTCATCTATGCCTCATCAACATATCACAAATGTCTTTTCTTTGACACCATTCGTTGTCTATTTCTTAATTCTCATCTTGTTTCTTCCTAGTATAAACTAAAAACATATAATTTAGTAGCCAAATAATTTGTGTAATGTTGAATGCCTTGTTGGGAATCTACTTAAATGTGCACAGTGGAAATAAAAACAATTTTTGATTCCTACCAGGAATCGTATTTGTGTTTATATAGAAATGGTGATAAAAGTGATACATTTTCACGATCTGCAAACTCTTTTGCTTTTCCCTTGTTCCAGCAGCTCTGATCTGCCACCCACAACTGTCCAATTATTCAGCCTCCAACGGTGATCCACACTAGCCTCCAACGGTGATGCACACAGAGAACAAGATTGTAAGATTAAGGTTTTCTTTTTGTGCTAGCAAGAATAATGAATTCTCTACAGATTTTGAAACTCCTAGTCATATTTATATAAACCCGAATGGACTCGGTCTGACCCGATCCAATATTTAACTAATTCATTTAATTAAATTCGATAACTGAATTAACTAATTTAGTTAATTAATTCATGCCTATAAATAAGCAACCCAATTAATTAATTTATCCAATACTGGTTAAATTAATTAATTGACAAATCACAATCTTCATGTTCTCCTTTTGTGTACGACTCATCAAGTTCTCGATCACGATGTCTAACGACGTGAAATATTATTTTGATCTAATCAAAATTGATAAATTAAAACACCCTTTTAATTTATCACCAATTCACACTCGTCGTTCCAGATTGACATCTAACAATGTGTCAAGAAAATACATGTGACGGGAAATATCACGTGGTATGACAAAACCAAACTCGTCCGTTTATCGTGAAACTATAATCTCTCCGTCAGTATGATCTGATCAATTATGAGATATGAAAATGTGTCAATCTCGATTATCGATCATATCTTTCACTCCACTATTAAGTTAATATAAATTGAAAACTCCTTTTCGACTTACGAGTACACCTTAGCCAAGGATTTCATTATCGACTTAATTGAATGAAATGCAAATCATAATCTCTTACTATCTAAGAGTGACGAATCCTCTATTGGTCATTCATAACCTTCAGACGATTCTTGACATACCCAAACGATGTCGTATTAGTGGCCCTTGGCAGAGCAACTTCCAACACTATCAAATCATGATTGTTCTCATATAAGTTACTATGACGACCTCAAGTCAAAAGGATCAATCACACTACCGAACATTAGAGATTAACCACTGACACTCAGATCGTTATCCATGTGGAATCTCTCGACGGGTCTCCAATGTTTTGTTCTATAATAAAATATCCACGTGTTCATTCAAGTGTCACCACACTTTAGCTTGTGAGATCAGCTACTTATTTCACAAATAAGAAATGCCACACGTGATAGTCTATCCGTAATAACGATATCCGTATCTCATTATTACTTACAACCACGAACGATTTAATATTCAATCATATGTAATTTATATCTCACAATCACAACTCCTTGTGATTAACAAATTACGAAGATTTGAATTTACGGACTCTATTATTTAATTTAATTGTTTATTAATTAAATAATAGATCTGTCATTAAATTGCATTAATTATATATCAAAATTATTTATGTCCAAGGTTGATTAGACCTAGGGCGTAACACTTACAAACTCCCACTGGCATTAGATCCAATCATTTATGTATCCAATATCATAAGAGTTTACATGACGATCATGTTTATGCTACGACAGCTCTTTGTCAGTGGATCTGCAATATTGTTAAATGTGAGAATTTGTTCTTCTCTTTACATCATTTCTATGTATTATCTCTCTGATGAGATTATACCACCTTAATACATGTTTGGATCATTGATGAGACCTTAGTTCCTTCGCTTTCGCGATGGTTCCATTGTTATCACAATACAATGGCATGTGATCAACAATATTAGGAACTACCCCAAATTCATTAATGAACATCTCAATCCACATTTCAACTCTCTGCTACTTCTGAAGCAATCATGTATTAGGTTTCTACTACTGAACCAACGGTTGTTTCACGTTTAGAATCTTTCCAACACACCGCTTAAGAGTAAACCGGCTTCTCCATATAAATCTTCTCAAGATTTCATCTACGTAGATTGGAATGAGTTAAGCAATCTTCTAGATCTATCTATGTAGATCAAGTTGCTTCTCTATATTGTTTATGAATAAATCATTTAACAACCATTATTTCAACAATTGAAACATAGGAATGTCATTTGTTATCATACTAGGAATATGATAATGCTCCCACTATCTTTTTGTAAACACACAGTTCATCTTCAAATTTGATAAAATCAAACATTTTGACTTTTCCATCAAATCGAAAATTTTAGCTCCAAGAGGCTTGCTTTAATCCATAGTCACGGTATGCAACTTTTGCAACCAAAATTCGAATGGATTTCAGCATGGCTATAGGCGTAAGGTTTCATTAAATTCAACACGTTGTCCTTGTTTGTTACCTTTTCTTACTAGCCTTTCTTCGTATGTATGGATATTTCCATCCACATCAACTTTTTATTGTAAACCATTTACAACCTATGGGTTTTATCTCATCAGGAGGGTCGAACAAGGTCCAAACCTTGTTCACATACGTCAAGTTCATCTCGAGTTTCATGGTCTCTTGCTATCTCTTTTAAGTCAACACTTGACTTTATGTTTGTGCAACTGATAGGCTCATCATCCAAGATCAGTAATACCTGATTAGTAATCATGGATTCGCACCTTCTTGAAGGTCGAATGATCCTACTAGATTCACATAGAGCTGATATGTCCTCATGAGTTTTTACTTCCTGACCAAGAGTATGTCCCATATCAGATATGGGATAAACTTGGATTCATCTACTTGGTTAACTATATCTATGGACTCTTGAGCTCTTTCAAGTTCTATTTTACTCCCACTATCCTCCCGTAGAGTAAACATTTTCTCTAAGAGGACTATATGTCGTGAGACAAAGACTTTCTTCTTAATGGGTTAGTTAATAGAATTGATATCCAAATATCTGCTTTGAATATTCTACAAATATGTATGTATCGAATTTAGTCTCAAACTTATCCGAGTCAATGTGCTTCAAATAAGTGTCGCAGTCCCAAAATTCCATATGTGGTAAATTGAGACTATTGCCTTTCCATAACTCATATGGAATTGAGTTAACCAACTTGGGTATGACATGATTTAGTGTGTAACAAACTGCAATCAGTGTATGACCCCTAAAACGATTTTGGGAGATTTGCATAGCTTGTTATCAATTGGACTATATCTAATAGTTTACGATTCCTCTATTCAGATACACCACAATGTTGCAGTATATATGGAGGAGTTCATTGTAAGAGAATCTCATTCTCTCTTAGATAATCTAAATTTTAACTTTTCCTATTTGTTTCTCCACTCTAGTTTGAATCATTTGAACCTTTCAAGAACTTCATACTTGAATTTCATCAAGAATACATGATAATTGATGATATAAGAGAAACTTCATCTGACATTAATTGACATAGGTCTACTTACATCACTATGTATTATGCCAATATTTATGCAGACTTATTCCTTTTCAAGTAAAAGGAAATTTGGTCATTGTGTCAAACATGTATGTTTTGCACTTGTCAAACGATTCAAAATCAATTGACTCTACGTATACATCTCTATGTAATTTTGAAATTGTATTTCATCTATATGACCAAGTCTGCAATGCCAGATTTGGGTATTATTCAAATTATCACTTTTACGCCTCTTAACCTCTATACTCATTGTAGAATGCTTAGTGTTTAGAATATAAATATTATTTTGTATCTTACCATAACTATTAAGATCTTAATCAAGATAGGCACGAACAACAATTATTCTTAACATTAAAATAGTTCATGTCCAAACATGAAATTCATTTAATATTCCAGCTATGGTGGGTACAAAGCAACATTTCTCTAATTTCAATACTAAGTCAAAAGGAAATGGCAAGAAGTATACTCCTACAGGCAGTGCAACAACCTTTGTTCATCTTCAACGTGTAGGTCAACTTCTCCCTTTTGCAGTGGTCTACTTCTATCTAGTTTCTCCTTATTTATATAAATATGAGATCTACGTATGGTATCAAATACCTAAAAAATTTGTGAAGTAGACGTAAGCTACGCAATATTCCTTCCAATGACTTTTCATTCTATAATGAAATCAAAAGTCATTAGATTTGGTATTGTCACTCGCTCTGATGGTCTTAGCCACATTGGACGCTTTCATAAAGCCCCTTTAGACTTTCTCTTAATATCCTTAGAGGAATCAATGACTTGCTCATTTGTAACTTATATATTGGGATTAACGATTTTAAGCAGGTTAAGCAACTTGATGAGTGTACATTCGAGCTTATTCATATCATAATTCATAATTAGTATAAATAACTCTATGATAGAGATTGCAGAGCTAAGTCAATACTTAGTTCACAATTCATAATTGAACTCAATTGAGACACTTCTCATGTTAATCATCTTCAGTACATGAGCATTGATTGAAGGTACTTCTATCACTTTGCATCGGTATAGTTGTTTGGAAGTCTAATATCCTTTCACACGTGATTATTATCACACAACTCTTTTAAAATGAAAAATCATGTTTAGCATGTTAGCATCTATACTTTGATGTTGCTTCTGTAATTCATGTGACATAGTTGCAAGTATCACATACGTTGCAGTACTGTCATCACTGCGTTTATTATAGCAGTGGCCTTTTTCTTGATCGAGTCATCAACAGATGTCTCTAGAATGGACTACTCAAGGATATAACCAATTTTCTCATGCCTGAGAACAATTCTTAGATTGCAGTGCCAAACAAGAAAATTCAGTTTGGTTGTTGGCATCCAGTATGCCATTCAAAACATATGGTTACTCGGGATTCAATATAAATATAAATGACGAAGAGGAAAAGAATAATATATAAAATGCATCAATTAATTTAATATGGACTTTTATTAAATTAATTATGCTCCCACTGTTTAATTAAATCTATGACCCTCTCACATAAATTTATAGAGTTCATGATTGATTCCCAGTAGGCTGAGATCCCATCTGTTATATCAAGACCTTGAGTGTACTCAACAAGCCTTAGTATATCATTTGGGTAGATACTATTATCAATTGTATTTCAATCAACTCCCAGATCGTTAAGCTGACAACTCTTTATCTTCACACATCTCATGCGTTAGCTTAACGTGTCTCTAAATTTTATCTCCTTGAGTGTACTCAACAAAAAATAAATTTTTAGTTAAGTCAAACCCGTCATTCAGAAATATCAAATATTTCATAGTGTCAAATATATCCCTAATAGACCAGCTTTGAGTGTACTTAACAAGTTGAGACGATTTGAGACTCTAGTTTTTCACTATAATGATGGAAGACGAATAATAAATGTGACTTAATATTTTATTGAGGGGTTTTGTATTCAAAGATATCATCGTAACAATTATATATATTCTATTATATATCTACCATGTAAATAAACATATATATTATATAATGTAATAGTGTGGACGATTATGGACTCTACTATCTAGTCTTCCCGAGCCATAAGGAAGACTAGTTAGTCAATTCCTAGGGGTATCGCATGGATCAGTATCAATGCACCACCTTCATGGTTTCCTCCTCTTCGTATGTTTTCAATTAATCCAGCTGCAACCTTTATCCTATACTAGTTGGCACACAGGCCTAGATGAAATTGGACTCGTAGGCCCATAGAAACAATAACAATAACGGCCTCGCAGGTCCAAAATGATTAAAAGCTCGCAAGTCCATAATAATAACAATAATAACGGGTTCGCATGCCCAAAATAATAAGAATAAAAATTAATCATTCAACACATCCAGATGATCGAGTCCATAATCGTCCACTAATAATACATTCATCACATAAATGTAGGCTAATATAATATCTAATATTATATGTAAACACGTTTCAAGTTTCTAGCAATTAAAATCGTCTAAACTCTTTTAGACAAATGGATCGGAACAATTAAATAATTAATTAATCATATTAATCAATTAATTTAATTATCGGGCATGTTTAATTAAAATCATATTTTAATTAAATATTGAATTAGAGTTCAACTCTAATTTCACAATTATAGGGCGGGACTATTTAATTAAAATGAAATTTTAATTAAATGTCAAATTAGAGTTCAACTCTAATTTTAAAATTCAGGGCAGTTGAATTCAATTAAAATCAAATTTTAATTAAATAACAAAATTATAGCTCAACTCTAATTCTAAGATTTTAGAGCAAACATGTTTAATCAAAATCAAATTTTAATTAATCACCAAATTAGAGTCTAACTTTAATTTTAAATAAAAGTTTAGGGCAGGACAATTTAATTAAAATCAAATTTCAATTAAATATCAGATAAGAATCCAATTCTAACTTAAGAACATGTTCGGATGAACAATTAATTAAAATCAAAATTTAAATAAATACTAAATTAGAGTCCAACTCTAATTTAAATTGAATTAACATTTTAATTTAAGATAAAACTCCTAAATAAAATAAAATTCAATTTAGGGTCAAAGTTTAAAATTTAAGTTAAAATCATATCGTAACGAAAATAATTAAAGTCGCCAATTTTAAATAAAATTTATATCTTGGGCCCAAATTGAAACACGGGTCAAACCCGATTAAAATCATAATTTTAAAGCCCATTTAAAATGCAAATTCAAAATCCATTTTGAAATTTACAAGTTGACCCAAGTTTAAAATTAAAAGGTAGTCCCTTCAATTGACTTAATTGCTTGACAGACCCTCCATTTAAAATTTGCAAATAGACCCTTCCCGTTTGATCTTGTATAATAGGTTCCCTTTTAAAATTTACAACTTGACCTTATATCAAATAATTGAAGATGGCCCCCTGAAACTTCACAAATTACAGATAAGCCCCCATCCCCAATTACTCTCACCCGTCTTAAACCCTAAATAATTCATCCCAATTTTTTTTCTTGAGTTCTTTCTTCATCCGTTGCGGCGCCGCCACCGCCCATAGAAGGGAAGAGCCACGACGGCTCTTCCCAGTAGCGGCAGACGTGCTGTCTGCTGCCGCTGCTACTCTTAGCAGCGGCGTCTGTCGCACCGGCAGTTGAGGCGGCAGCGAACACCCGCCAAATCCCTTTTTTTTTTAAATAATTCCAATTCAAAATAATATTCTATTCAAAACTAATTTTGAAAATTGAATTAATTGCTAGAAAAAATGAAACGAACAAAATCAACTTTTGATTCTGCCCAAAAATTCATAACAATTTCTAACAAACACAAAATAAGTTCTGATACCACTGTTGGGAATCTACTTAAACGTGCACAGTGGAAATAAAAATAGTTTTTGATTCCCACCAGGAATTGCCTTTGTATTTATATAGAAATTGTGATAAAAATGATACATTTTCACCATCTGCAAGCTCCTTTGCTTTTCCCTTGTTCCAGCAGCTTTGATCTATCACCCACATCTGTCCAATTATCCAACCTCCAACGATGATCCACACAGAGAACAAGATTGTAGTATTAGAGTTTTTTTTGTGCTAGCAAGAATAATGAAAAATCTCTATAGTTTTGCAAACCCTAATCATATTTATATAAGTCCGAACGGGCCCGATCCAACATTTAATTAACCAATTTAATTAAATTCGGTTTGTGAATTAATTAATCCAATTAATTAATTCAGGCCTATAAATAAACAACACAATTAATTAATTTATCCAACACTTGTTAAGTTAATTAATTGACAAATCACAGTCTTCTAGTTCTCCTTTTGTGTGCCACCCATCAGGTTCTCGATCACGATGCCTAACGACGTGAAATATTATTTTGATCTAATCAAAATTGATAAATTAAAACACCCTTTTAATTTATCACCAATTTACACTCGCTGTCCTAGATTGATATCTAGCAACGTGTCAGGGCAATGCATGTGACGAGAAATGTCACGTGGTATGACAAAACCAAATTCGTTCGTTTACCGTAAAACTATAATCCCTTCGTCAGTATGATCTGATCAATTACGAGATATGAAAATGTGTCAATCACGATTATCGATCATATCTTTCACTCCACTATTAAGTCATTATAAATTGAAATCTCCTTTTTGACTTACGAGTACACCTTGGCTTGGCTAAGGATTTCATTATCGACTTAATTGAATGAAATGCAAATCATAATCTCTTACTATCTAATAGTGACAAATCCTCTATTGGTCATTCACAACCTTCATACGATTCTTGACATACCCGAACGATATCGTATTAGCGGCCCTTAGTAGAGCAACATCCAACACCGTTAAATCATGACTGTCCTCATATAAGATACTATGACGACCTCAAGTCAAAAGGACCAATCTCACTTCCGAATATTAGAGATTAACCACTGACACTCAGATAGTTATCTATCTAGAATCTCTCGACGGGTCTCTAA
>NW_019265996.1:0-8577 GCF_002742605.1 Olea europaea var. sylvestris | reverse complement strand
ATATTTACAACGCTTGGATTGCCGGCGTTCGAAGAGTTGAGCGTGATTTTTGCAGCCAGTGTCCGTTTTTGGCCCATAAGTGCGTTTCGGAAATGTAGCGAGCATTTTGCATTGAACTCACCGGTTCGTGATGACGTATGAGGGATTTAAGCCATTTTTCGAAGAACGAGCACTTGCGCATTTGGATTGTCGGCATGCGAAGAATTAAGCGTAACTTTTGCAAACGGTATCCGTTTTTGGCCCATAAGTACTTTTCGGAAATGTAGCGATCGTTTTGGATTGAACTCACAACTTCGTCGTGACGTTTGAGGGATTTCGACCATTTTTCGAAGAACGAGCACTTGCATATTTACAACGCTTGGATTGCCGGCGTTCGAAGAATTGAGCGTGACTTTCACAGACGGTTTTCGTTTTGGGCCCATAAGTACTTTTCAGAAGTGTAGCGAGCGTCTTGGATAGAACTCACCGCTTCGTGACGACGTATGAGGGATTTAACCCATTTTTCGAAGAACGAGCACTTGTGCATTTGGATTGTCGACATGCGAAGAAATCAGCCCAACTTCTGCAATCGGTGTTCATTTTTGGCCCATAAGTACTTTTCGGAAATGTAGCGATCGTTTTGGATTGAACTCACTACTTCATCGTGACGTTTGAGGGATTTCGACCATTTTTCGAAGAACGAGCACTTGCATATTTACAACGCTTGGATTGCCAGCGTTCGAAGAATTGAGCGTGACATTTACAGACGGTTTCCGTTTTGGGCCCATAAGTACTTTTCGAAAATGTAGCGAGCATTTTGGATTGAACTCACAACTTCATCGTGACATTTGAGGGATTTCAGCAATTTTTCGAAGCACGAGCACTTGCGTATTTGGATTGTCGGCATGCGAAGAATTGAGCGCAACTTTTGCAGTCGGTGTCCATTTTTAGCCCATAAGTACTTTTCGGGAACGTAGCGATCGTTTTGAATTGAACTCACCACTTCGTCGTGACGTTCGAGGGATTTCGACCATTTTTCGAAGAACGAGCACTTGCGTATTTGGATTGTCGGCATGCGAAGAATTGAGCGCAACTTTTGCAGTCGGTGTCCATTTTTAGCCCATAAGTACTTTTCGGAAATGTAGCGAGCATTTTGGATTGAACTCACCGGTTCGTGATGACGTATGAGGGATTTAAGCCATTTTTCGAAGAACGAACACTTGCGCATTTGGATTGTCGGCATGCGAAGAATTGAGTGTAACTTTTGTAGACGGTGTTCGTTTTTGGCCCATAAGTACTTTTCGGAAATGTAGCGATCGTTTTGGATTGAACTCACCACTTCTTCGTGACGTTTGAGGGATTTCAGCAATTTTTCGAAGAATGAGCACTTGCAAATTTACGACGCTTGGATTGCCGGCGTTCGAAGAATTGAGCGTGACTGTCACAGACGGTTTTCGTTTTGGGCCCATAAGTACTTTTCAGAAATGAAGCGAGCGTTTTGGATAGAACTCACCGCTTCGTGATGACGTATGAGGGATTTAACCCATTTTTCGAAGAACGAGCACTTGCGCATTTGGATTGTCGACATGCGAAGAATTGAGCGCAACTTTTGCAGTCGGTGTTCGTTCTTGGCCCATAAGTACTTTTCGAAAATATAGCAATCATTTTGGATTGAACTCACTACTTCATCGTGACGTTTGAGGGATTTCGACTATTTTTCGAAGAACGAGCGCTTGCATATTTACAACGCTTGGATTGCCAGCGTTCGAAGAATTGAGCGTGACTTTTACAGACGGTTTCCGTTTTGGGGCCATAAGTACTTTTCGGAAATGTAGCGAGCATTTTGGATCGAACTCACAACTTCATCATGACATTTGAGGGATTTCAGCAATTTTTCGAAGCACGAGCACTTGCGTATTTGGATTGTCGGCATGCGAAGAATTGAGCGCAACTTTTGCAGTCGGTGTCCATTTTTGGCCCATAAGTACTTTTCGGAAATGTAGCGATCGTTTTGGATTGAACTCACCACTTCGTCGTGACGTCCGAGGGATTTCGACCATTTTTTGAAGAACGAGCAGTTGCATATTTACAACGCTTGGATTGCCGGCGTTCGAAGAGTTGAGCGTGATTTTTACAGCCAGTGTCCGTTTTTGTCCCATAAGTGCTTTTCAGAAATGTAGCGAGCATTTTGGATTGAACTCATCGGTTTGTGATGACGTATGAGGGATTTAAGCCATTTTTCGAAGAACGAGCACTTGCGCATTTGGATTGTCGGCATCCGAAGAATTGAGCGTAACTTTTGCAGACGGTGTCCGTTTTTGGCCCATAAGTACTTTTCGGAAATGTAGAGATCGTTTTGGATTGAACTCACCACTTCTCCATGATGTTTGAGGGATTTTAGCCATTTTTCGAAGAATGAGCACTTGTAAATTTACAACGCTTGGATTGCCGGCGTTCGAAGAATTGAGCGTGACTTTCACAGACGGTTTTCGTTTTGGGACCGTAAGTACTTTTCAGAAATGTAGCGAGCGTTTTGGATAGAACTCACCGCTTCGTGATGACGTATGAGGGATTTAACCCATTTTTCGAAGAACGAGCACTTGCGCATTTGGATTGTCGACATGCGAAGAATTGAGCGCAACTTTTGCAGTCGGTGTTCGTTCTTGGCCCATAAGTACTTTTCGAAAATGTAGCGATCGTTTTGGATTGAACTTACTACTTCATCGTGACGTTTGAGGGATTTCGACCATTTTTCGAAGAACGAGCACTTGCATATTTACAACGCTTGGATTGCCAGCGTTCGAAGAATTGAGAGTGACTTTTACAGACGGTTTCCGTTTTGGGCCCATAAGTACTTTTCGGAAATGTAGCGAGCATTTTGGATTGAACTCACAACTTCATCGTGACATTTGAGGGATTTCAACAATTTTTCGAAGCACGAGCACTTGCATATTTGGATTGTCGACATGCGAAGAATTGAGCGCAACTTTTGCAGTCGGTGTCCATTTTTGGCCCATAAGTACTTTTCGAAAATGTAGCGATCGTTTTGGATTGAACTCACCACTTCGTCGTGACGTTCGAGGGATTTCGACCATTTTTTGAAGAACGAGCACTTGCATATTTACAGCGCTTGGATTGCCGGCGTTCGAAGAGTTGAGCGTGATTTTTGCAGACAGCGTCCGTTTTTGGCCCATAAGTACTTTTCGGAAATGTAGCGAGCATTTTGGATTGAACTCACAACTTCATCGTGACGTTTGAGGGATTTCAGCAATTTTTCGAAGAACGAGCACTTGCATATTTACAATGCGTGGATTGCCGGCGTTCGAAGAGTTGAGCGTGATTTTTGCAGACGGCGTTCGTTTTTAGCCCATAAGTACTTTTCGGAAATGTAGCGAGCATTTTGGATTGAACTCACAACTTCATCGTGACGTTTGAGGGATTTCAGCAATTTTTCGAAGAACGAGCACTTGCATATTTACAATGCGTGGATTGCCGGCGTTCGAAGAGTTGAGCGTGATTTTTGCAGACGGCGTTCGTTTTTAGCCCATAAGTACTTTTCGGAAATGTAGCGAGCATTTTGGATTGAACTCACAACTTCATCGTGACGTTTGAGGGATTTCAGCAATTTTTCGAAGAATGAGCACTTGCATATTTACAACGCTTGGATTGTCAGCGTTCGAAGAATTGAGCGTGACTTTCACAGACGGTTTCCGTTTTGGGCCCATAAGTACTTTTCAGAAATGTAGCGAGCGTTTCGGATAGAACTCACCACTTCGTGATTACTTATGTGGGATTTAAGCCATTTTTCGAAGAACGAGCACTTGCGTATTTGGATTGTCGGCATGCGAAGAATTGAGGGCAACTTTTGCAGACGGTGTCCGTTTTAGGCCCATAAGTACTTTTCGAAAATGTAGCAATCGTTTTAGATTGAACTCACCACTTCTTCGTGACGTTTGAGGGATTTCAGCCATTTTTCAAAGAATCAGCACTTGCAAATTTACAACGCTTGGATTGCCGGCGTTCGAAGAATTGAGCGTGACTTTCACAGCCGGTTTTCGTTTTGGGCCCATAAGTACTTTTCAGAAGTGTAGCGAGCGTTTTGGATAGAACTCACCGCTTCGTGACTACGTATGAGGGATTTAACCCATTTTTCGAAGAACGAGCACTTGCGCATTTGGATTGTCGGCATGCGAAGAATTGAGCGCAACTTCTGCAGACGGTGTTCGTTTTTGGCCCATAAGTACTTTTCGGAAATGTAGCGATCGTTTTGGATTGAACTCACCACTTCTTCGTGACGTTTGAGGGATTTCGACCATTTTTCGAAGAATGAGCACTTGTAAATTTACAACGCTTGGATTGCCGGCATTCGAAGAATTGAGCGTGACTTTCACAGACGGTTTTCGTTTTGGGCCCATAAGTACTTTTCAGAAATGTAGCGAGCGTTTTGGATAGAACTCACCGCTTCGTGATGACGTATGAGGGATTTAACCCATTTTTCGAAGAACGAGCACTTGCGCATTTGGATTGTCGACATGCGAAGAATTGAGCGCAACTTTTGCAGTCGGTGTTCGTTCTTGGCCCATAAGTACTTTTCGGAAATGTAGCGATCGTTTTGGATTGAACTCACCACTTCTTCGTGACGTTTGAGGGATTTCGACCATTTTTCGAAGAACGAGCACTTGCATATTTACAACGCTTGGATTGCCAGCGTTCGAAGAATTGAGAGTGACTTTTACAGACGGTTTCCGTTTTGGGCCCATAAGTACTTTTCGAAAATGTAGCGAGCATTTTAGATTGAACTCACAACTTCATCATGACATTTGAGGGATTTCAACAATTTTTCGAAGCACGAGCACTTGCGTATTTGGATTGTCGACATGCGAAGAATTGAGCGCAACTTTTGCAGTCGGTGTCCATTCTTGGCCCATAAGTACTTTTCGGAAATGTAGCGATCGTTTTGGATTGAACTCACCACTTCGTCGTGATGTTCGAGGGATTTCGACCATTATTTGAAGAACGAGCACTTGCATATTTACAGCGCATGGATTGCCGGCGTTCGAAGAGTTGAGCGTGATTTTTGCAGACAGCGTCCGTTTTTGGCCCATAAGTACTTTTCGAAAATGTAGCGAGCATTTTGGATTGAACTCACAACTTCATCGTGACGTTTGAGGGATTTTGACCATTTTTCAAAGAACGTGCACTTGCATATTTACAACGCTTGGATTGTCGGCGTTCGAAGAGTTGAGCGTGATTTTTGCAGACGGCGTTCATTTTTAGCCCATAAGTACTTTTCGAAAATGTAGCGAGCATTTTGGATTGAACTCACAACTTCATCGTGACGTATGAGGGATTTCAGCAATTTTTCGAAGAACGAGCACTTGCATATTTACAACTCTTGGATTGTCGGCGTTCGAAGAATTGAGCGTGACTTTCACAGACGGTTTCCGTTTTGGGCCCATAAGTACTTTTCAGAAATGTAGCGAGCGTTTTGGATAGAACTCACCGCTTCGTGATGACGTATGTGGGATTTAAGCCATTTTTCGAAGAACGAGCACTTGCGTATTTGGATTGTCGGCATGCGAAGAATTGAGCGCAACTTTTGCAGACGGTGTCCGTTTTAGGCCCATAAGTACTTTTCGAAAATGTAGCGATCGTTTTGGATTGAACTCACCACTTCTTCGTGACGTTTGAGGGATTTCAGCCATTTTTCGAAGAATGAGCACTTGCAAATTTACAACGCTTGGATTGCCGGCGTTCGAAGAATTGAGCGTGACTTTCACAGACGGTTTTCGTTTTGGGCCCATAAGTACTTTTCAGAAATGTAGCGAGCGTTTTGGATAGAACTCACCGCTTCGTGATGACGTATTAGGGATTTAACCCATTTTTCGAAGAACGAGCACTTGCGCACTTGGATTGTCGACATGCGAAGAATTGAGCGCAACTTTTGCAGTCGGTGTTCGTTCTTCGCCCATAAGTACTTTTCGGAAATGTAGCGATCGTTTTGGATTGAACTCACTACTTCATCGTGACATTTGAGGGATTTTGACCATTTTTCGAAGAACGAGCACTTGCATATTTACAACGCTTGGATTCCCAGCGTTCGAAGAATTGAGCGTGACTTTTACAGACGGTTTCCGTTTTGGGCCCATAAGTACTTTTCGAAATGTAGCCAGCATTTTGGATTGAACTCACAACTTCATCGTGACATTTGAGGGATTTCAGCAATTTTTCAAAGCACGAGCACTTGCGTATTTGGATTGTCCACATGCGAAGAATTGAGCGCAACTTTTGCAATCGGTGTCCGTTTTTGGCCCATAAGTACTTTTCGGAAATGTAGAGATCGTTTTGGATTGAACTCACCACTTCGTCGTGACGTTCGAGGGATTTCGACCATTTTTTGAAGAACGAGCACTTGCATATTTACAGCGCTTGGATTGCCGGCGTTCGAAGAGTTGAGCGTGATTTTTGCAGACAGCATCCGTTTTTGGCCCAAAAGTACTTTTCGGAACTGTAGCGAGCATTTTGGATTGAACTCACAACTTCATCGTGATGTTTGAGGGATTTCAGCCATTTTTCGAAGAACGAGCACTTGCATATTTACAATGCTTGGATTGTCGGCGTTCGAAGAATTGAGCGTGACTTTTACAGACGGTTTCCGTTTTGGGCCTATAAGTACTTTTCTGAAATGTGGCGAGCGTTTTGGATAGAACTCACCGCTTCGTGATGACGTATGTGGGATTTAAGCCATTTTTCGAAGAACGAGCACTTGCGTATTTCGATTGTCGGCATGCGAAGAATTGAGCGCAACTTTTGCAGACGGTGTCCGTTTTAGGCCCATAAGTACTTTTCGAAAATGTAGCGATCGTTTTGGATTGAACTCACCACTTCTTCGTGACGTTTGAGGGATTTCAGCCATTTTTCGAAGAATGAGCACTTGCAAATTTACAACGCTTGGACTGCCGGCGTTCGAAGAATTGAGCGTGACTTTCACAGACGGTTTTCGTTTTGGGCCCATAAGTACTTTTCAGAAATGTAGCGAGCGTTTTGGATAGGACTCACCGCTTCGTGATGACGTATGAGGGATTTAACCCATTTTTCGAAGAATGAGCACTTGCGCAATTGGATTGGAGACATGCGAAGAATTGAGCGCAACTTTTGCAGTCGGTGTTCGTTCTTGGCCCATAAGTACTTTTCGGAAATGTAGCGATCGTTTTGGATTGAACTCACTACTTCATCGTGACGTTTGAGGGATTTCAATCATTTTTTGAAGAACGAGCACTTGCATATTTACAACGCTTGGATTGCCAGCGTTCGAAGAATTGAGCGTGACTTTTACAGACGATTTCCGTTTTGGGCCCATAAGTACTTTTCGGGAATGTAGCCAGCATTTTGGATTGAACTCACAACTTCATCGTGACATTTGAGGGATTTCAGCAATTTTTCAAAGCACGAGCACTTGCGTATTTGGATTGTCCACATGCGAAGAATTGAGCGCAACTTTTGCAGTCGGTGTCCGTTTTTGGCCCATAAGTACTTTTCGGAAATGTAGCGATCGTTTTGGATTGAACTCACCACTTCATCGTGACGTTCGAGGGATTTCGACCATTTTTTGAAGAACGAGCACTTGCATATTTACAGCGCTTGGATTGCCGGCGTTCGAAGAGTTGAGCGTGATTTTTGCAGACAGCGTCCGTTTTTGGCCCATAAGTACTTTTCGGAACTGTAGCGAGCATTTTGGATTGAACTCAAAACTTCATCGTGATGTTTGAGGGATTTCAGCCATTTTTCGAAGAACGAGCACTTGCATATTTACAATGCTTGGATTGCCGGCGTTCGAAGAATTGGGCGTGACTTTCACAGACGGTTTCCGTTTTGGGCCTATAAGTACTTTTCCGAAATGTGGCGAGCGTTTTGGATAGAACTCACCGCTTCGTGATGACGTATGTGGGATTTAAGCCATTTTTCGAAGAACGAGCACTTGCGTATTTGGATTGTCGGCATGCGAAGAATTGAGCGTAACTTTTGCAGTCGTTGTCCGTTTTTGGCCCATAAGTACTTTTCGAAAATGTAGCGATCATTTTGGATTGAACTCACAACTTCGTCGTGACGTTTGAGGGATTTTGACCATTTTTCAAAGAACGAGCACTTGCATATTTACAACGCTTGGATTGCCGGCGTTCGAAGAGTTGAGCGTGATTTTTGCAGACGGCGTTCGTTTTTGGCCCATAAGTACTTTTCGGAAATGTAGCGAGCATTTTGGATTGAACTCACAACTTCATCGTGATGTTTGAGGGATTTCAGCAATTTTTCGAAGAACGAGCACTTGCATATTTACAACGCTTGGATTGCCGGCGTTCGAAGAATTGGGCGTGACTTTCACAGACGGTTTCCGTTTTGGGCCCATAAGTACTTTTCAGAAATGTAGCGAGCATTTTTGATAGTACTCACCGCTTCGTGATGACGTATGTTGGATTTAAGCCATTTTTCGAAGAACGAGCACTTGCGTATTTGGATAGTCGGCATGCGAAGAATTGAGCGCAACTTTTGCAGTCGGTGTCCGTTTTTGGCCCATAAGTACTTTTCGGAAATGTAGCGATC
>NW_019265995.1:0-8579 GCF_002742605.1 Olea europaea var. sylvestris | reverse complement strand
GACACCGACGCGAAAAATGACGTAATTGCCCTGGCGTGGTTTTTGTTTCCGATCAACCTGTCAAATTTCAGCCCATTCCGACAGCGTCGTGAAAAATGACGAAATTGCCACCGGCGTGATTTTTGTTTCCAATCAACCTGCAAAATTTTAGCCCATTCCGATGCCTTCGCAAAAAATGACGAAATTGCCCCCGGCGCTATTTTTTTTCCAATCAGCCTGCCAAATTTCAGCCCATTCCGACACCGTAGCGAAAAATGACGAAATTGCCCAGACGCGATTTTTGTTTCCGATTAACCTGTCAAATTTCAGCCCATTCCGACACCGTCGCGAAAAATGACGAAATTTCCCCCGGCGTGATTTTTGTTTCCAATCAACCTGCAAAATTTTAGCCCATTCCGATACCGTAGCGAAAAATGACGAAATTGCCCCCGGTGCGATTTTTGTTTCCGATAAACCTTCCAAATTTTAGCCCATTCGGACACCAACGCGAAAAATGACGTAATTGCCCGTAGCGCGATTTTTGTTTCCGATCAACCATCCAAATTTTAGCCCATTCCGGCAACGACGCGAAAGATGACGAAATTGCCCCTAGAGCGATTTTTGTTTCCGATCATTCTGTCAATTTTAGCCCATTCCGAGACCGTCGCGAAAAATGAGAAAATTGCCCCCGGCACGATTTTTGTTTCCGATCAATCTGTCAAATTTCAGCCCATTCCGACACCGTCGCGAAAAATGACGAAATTACCCCTGGCGCGATTTTTATTTCCGATCAGCCTGTCAAATTTTAGCCCATTCCGAAATCTCGCGAAAAATGACGTAATTGCCCCTGGCGCGGTTTTTGTTTCCGATCAACCAGTCAAATTTCAAGCCATTCCGACACCGTCGCGAAAAATGACGAAATTGCCACCGGCGTGATTTTTGTTTCCAATCAACCTTCAAAATTTTAGCCCATTCCGACACCGTCGCAAAAAATGACGATATTGCCCCCGCGCTATTTTTTTTTCCAATCAACCTGCCAAATTTCAGCCCATTCCGACACCGACGCGAAAAATGACGTAATTGCCCCTACCGCGATTTTTGTTTCCGATCAACCTGTCAAATTCCAACCTATTCCGACACCGTCACCAAAAATGACGAAATTGCCCCCGGCGCGATTTTTGTTTTCGATCATTCTGTCAAATTTTAGCCCATTCCGACACCGTCGCGAAAAATGACGAAATTGCCCCTGGCGCGATTTTTGTTTCCGATCAACCTGTCAAATTTTAGCCCATTCGGACACCGACGCGAAAAATGACGTAATTTCCCTGGCGTGGTTTTTGTTTCTGATCAACCTGTCAAATTTCAGCCCATTCCGATACCGTCGCGAAAAATGACGAAATTGCCCCGGAGCGATTTTTGTTTCCAATCAACCTGCAAAATTTTAGCTCATTCCGACACCGTCGCGAAAGATGACGAAATTGCCCTCGGCGCGATTTCTGTTTCCGATCAATCTGTCAAATTTCAGCCCATTCCGACACCGTCGTGAAAAATGACGAAATTGCCCCAGCGCGATTTTTGTTTCCGATCAATCTGGCAAATTTTAGCCCATTCCGAGACCGTCGCGAAAAATGACCAAATTGCCTCCGGCGCTATTTTTGTTTCCAATCAATCTGTCAAATTTGAGCCCATTCCGACACCGTCGCGAAAAATGACGAAATTGCCCCCGACGCGATTTTTGTTTTCGATCAACCTGTCAAATTTTAGCCCATTCCGAAATCTCGCGAAAAATGACGAAATTGCCCCTGGCGCGGTTTTTGTTTCCGATCAACCTGTCAAATTTAATCCCATTCCGACACCGTCGCGAAAAATGACGAAATTACCCCCGGCTTGATTTTTGTTTCCGATCAACCTGCAAAATTTTAGTCTATTCCGACACCGTCGCAAAAAATGACGAAATTGCCCCCGGCTCTATTTTCTTTTCCAATCAACCTGCCAAATTTCAGCCCATTCCGTAACCATAGCGAAAAATGACGAAATTGCCCCCGGCGCGATTTTTGTTTCCGATCAACCTGTGAAATTTCAGCCCATACCGACACCGTCGCGAAAAATGACGAAATTGCCCCAGCGTGATTTTTGTTTCCAATTAAGCTGCAAAATTTTAGCCCACTCTGACACCGTCGCGAAAAATGACGAAATTGCCCCTGGCGCGATTTTTATTTCCGATCAACCTGTCAAATTTTAGCCCATTCCGAAATCTAGCGAAAAATGACGTAATTGCCCCTGGCGCGATTTTTATTTCCGATCAACCTGTCAAATTTCATCCCATTCCGACACCGTCGCGAAAAATGACGAAATTACCCCTGGCGCGATTATGACGAAATTACCCCTGGCGCGATTTTTATTTCCGATCAACCTGTCAAATTTTAGCCCATTCCGAAATCTCGCGAAAAATGACGTAATTGCCCCTGGCGCGAATTTTGTTTCCGATCAACCTGTCAAATTTTAGCCCATTCGGACACCGACGCGAAAAATGACGTAATTGCCCTGGCGTGGTTTTTGTTTCCGATCAACCTGTCAAATTTCAGCCCATTCCGACACCGTCGCGAAAAATGACGAAATTGCCCCGGCGCGATTTTTGTTTCCAATCAACCTGCAAAAGTTTAGCTCATTCCGACACCGTCGCGAAAGATGACGAAATTGCCCCCGGCGCGATTTCTGTTTCCGATCAATCTGTCAAATTTCAGCCCATTCCGACACCGTCGTGAAAAATGACGAAATTGCCCCAGCGCGATTTTTGTTTCCGATCAATCTGGAAAATTTTAGCCCATTCCGAGACCGTCGCGAAAAATGACCAAATTGCCCCCGGCGCTATTTTTGTTTCCAATCAATCTGTCAAATTTGAGCCCATTCCGACACCGTCGCGAAAAATGACGAAATTGCCCCCGACGCGATTTTTGTTTTCGATCAACCTGTCAAATTTTAGCCCATTCCGAAATCTCGCGAAAAATGACGAAATTGCCGCTGGCGCGGTTTTTGTTTCCGATCAACCTGTCAAATTTCATCCCATTCCGACACCGTCGCGAAAAATGACGAAATTACCCTCGGCTTGATTTTTGTTTCCGATCAACCTGCAAAATTTTTGTCTATTCCGACACCGTCGCAAAAAATGACGAAATTGCCCCCGGCCCTATTTTCTTTTCCAATCAACCTGCCAAATTTCAGCCCATTCCGTAACCATAGCAAAAAATGACGAAATTGCCCCTGGCGCGATTTTTGTTTCCGATCAACCTGTGAAATTTCAGCCCATACCGACACCGTCGCGAAAAATGACGAAATTGCCCCAGCGTGATTTTTGTTTCCAATTAAGCTGCAAAATTTTAGCCCATTCCGACACCGTCGCGAAAAATGACGAAATTGCCCCTGGCGCGATTTTTATTTCCGATCAACCTTTCAAATTTTAGCCCATTCCGAAATCTCGCGAAAAATGACGTAATTGCCCCTGGCGCGATTTTTATTTCCGATCAACCAGTCAAATTTCATCCCATTCCGACACCGTCGCGAAAAATGACGAAATTACCCCTGGCGCGATTTTTGTTTCCGATCAACCTGTCAAATTTTAGCCCATTCCGAAATTTCGAGAAAAATGACGTAATTGCCCCTGGCGCGGTTTTTGTTTCCGATCAACCTGGCAAATTTCAGCCCATTCCGACACCGTCACGAAAAATGACGAAATTGCCCCCGGCGCGATTTTTGTTTCCGATCAATCTGTCAAATTTCAGCCCATTCCGACACCATCGTAAAAAATGACGAAATTGCCCCCGGCGCGATTTTTGTTTCCGATCAACCTGCCAAATTTTAGCCCATTTCGAAATCTCGCGAAAAATGACGTAATTGCCCCTGGCGCGGTTTTTGTTTCCGATCAACCTGTCAAATTTCATCCCATTTCGACACCGTCACGAAAAATGACGAAATTACCCCCGGCTTGATTTTTGTTTCCAATCAACCTGCCAAATTTTAGCCCATTTCGAAATCTCGCGAAAAATGACATAATTGCCCCTGGCGCGGTTTTTGTTTCCGATCAACCTGTGAAATTTCAGCCCATTCCGTAACCGTAGCGAAAAATGACGAAATTGCCCCCGGCGCGATTTTTGTTTCCGATCAACCTGTGAAATTTCAGCCCATTCCGACAACGTCGCGAAAAATGACGAAATTGCCCCGGCGTGATTTTTGTTTCCAATCAACCTGCAAAATTTTAGCCTATTCCGACACCGTCGCAAAAAATGACGAAATTCCCCCCGGTCCTATTTTCTTTTCCAATCAACCTGCAAAATTTTAGCCCATTTCGATACCGTAGCGAAAAATGACGAAATTGCCCCCGGCGCGATTTTTGTTTCCGGTAAACCTTCCAAATTTTAGCCCATTCGGACACCAACGCGAAAAATGACGTAATTGCCCATAGCGCGATTTTTTTTTCCGATCAACCTGTCAAATTTCAGCTCATTCCGACACCGTCGAGAAAAATGACGAAATTTTCCCCGGCGCGATTTTTTTTTCGATCATTCTGTCAAATTTTAGCCCATTCCGAGACCGTCGCGAAAAATGAGAAATTTGCCCCCAGCACGATTTTTGTTTCCGATCAATCCGTCAAATTTCAGCCCATTCCGACACCGTCGCGAAAAATGACGAAATTGCCCCTGGCGCGATTTTTATTTCCGATCAACCTGTCAAATTTTAGCCCATTCCGAAATCTCGCGAAAAATGACGTAATTGCCCCTGGCGCGGTTTTTGTTTCCGATCAACCTGTCAAATTTCATCCCATTCCGACACCGTCGCGAAAAATGACGAAATTACCCACGGCTTGATTTTTGTTTCCAATCAACCTGCAAAATTTTAGCCTATTCCGACACCGTCGAAAAAAATGACGAAATTGCCCTCGGACCTATTTTCTTTTCCAATCAACCTACCAAATTTCAGCCCATTCCGTAACCGTCGCGAAAAATGACGAAATTGTCCCCGGCGCGATTTTTGTTTCCGATCATTCTGTCAAATTTTAGCCCATTCCGAGACCGTCGCGAAAAATGACAAAATTGCCCCCGGCACGATTTTTGTTTCCGATCAATCCGTCAAATTTCAGCCCATTCCGACACAGTGGCGAAAAATAACGAAATTACCCCTGGCGCGATTTTTATTTCCGACCAACCTTTCAAATTTTAGCCCATTCCGAAATCTCGCGAAAAATGACGTAATTGCCCCTGGCGCGGTTTTTGTTTCCGATCAACCAGTCAAATTTCAGCCCATTCCAACACCGTCGCGAAAAATGACGAAATTACCCCCGGCTTGATTTTTGTTTCCAATCGACCTGCAAAATTTTAGCCTATTCCGACACCGTCGAAAAAAATGACGAAATTGCCCTCGGACCTATTTTCTTTTCCAATCAACCTGCCAAATTTCAGCCCATTCCGTAACCGTCGCGAAAAATGACGAAATTGTCCCCGGCGCGATTTTTGTTTCCGATCATTCTGTCAAATTTTAGCCCATTCCGAGACCGTCGCGAAAAATGACAAAATTGCCCCCGGCACGATTTTTGTTTCCGATCAATCCGTCAAATTTCAGCCCATTCCGTCACAGTCGCGAAAAATAACGAAATTACCCCTGGCGCGATTTTTATTTCCGACCAACCTTTCAAATTTTAGCCCATTCCGAAATCTCGCGAAAAATGACATAATTGCCCCTGGCGCGGTTTTTGTTTCCGATCAACCAGTCAAATTTCAGCGCATTCCAACACCGTCGCGAAAAATTACCAAATTGCCACCGGCGTGATTTTGTTTCCAATCAACTTGCAAAATTTTAGCCCATTCCGACACCGTCGCGAAAAATGACGAAATTGCGTCCGGCGCGATTTTCGTTTCCGATCAACCAGTCAAATTTTAGCCCATTCCGACCCCGTCGCAAAAAATGACGAAATTGCCCCCGGCGCTATTTTTTTTTCCAATCAACCTGCCAAATTTCAGCCCATTCCGACACCGCCGCGAAAAATGACGAAATTGCGCCCGGCGCGATTTTCGTTTCCGATCAACCATCCAAATTTCAGCCCATTCCGACAACGACGCGAAAAATGACGTAATTGCCCCTAGCGCGATTTTTATTTCCGATCAACCTGTCAAATTTCAACCCATTCCGACACCGTCACGAAAAATGATGAAATTGCCCCCGGCGCGATTTTTGTTTCTGATCAACCTTCCAAATTTTAGCCCATTCGGACACCGACGAGAAAAATGACGTAATCGCCCGTAGCGCGATTTTTGTTTCCGATCAACCTGCCAAATTTCAGCCCATTCCGACACCGTAGCGAAAAATGACGAAATTGCCCAGACGCGATTTTTGTTTCCGATTAACCTGTCAAATTTCAGCCCATTCCGACACCGTGCCAAAAATGACGAAATTGCCCCTGGCGTGATTTTTGTTTCCAATCAACCTGCAAAATTTTAGCCCATTCCGATACCGTAGCGAAAAATGACGAAATTGCCCCCGGCGCGATTTTTGTTTCCGATAAACCTTCCAAATTTTAGCCTATTCGGACACCAACGCGAAAAATGACGTAATTGCCCGTAGCGCGATTTTTTTTCCGATCAACCTGTCAAATTTCAGCTCATTCCGACACCGTCGCGAAAAATGATGAAATTGTCCCCGGCACGATTTTTGTTTCCGATCATTCTGTCAAATTTTAGCCCATTCCGAGACCGTCGCGAAAAATGACAAAATTGCACGATTTTTGTTTTCGATCAATCCGTCAAATTTCAGCCCATTCCAACACCGTCGCGAAAAATGACGAAATTGCCCCTGGCGCGATTTTTATTTCCGATCAACCTGTAAAATTTTAGCCCATTCCGAAATCTCGCGAAAAATGACGTAATTGCCCCTGGCGCGGCTTTTGTTTCCGATCAACCTGTCAAATTTCATCCCATTTCGACACCGTCGCGAAAAATGACGAAATTACCCCCGGCTTGATTTTTGTTTCCAATCAACCTGCAAAATTTTAGCCTATTCCGACACCGTCGCAAAAAATGACGAAATTGCCCCCGGCCCTATTTTCTTTTCCAATCGACTTGCCAAATTTCAGCCCATTCCGTAACCGTAGCTAAAAATGACGAAATTGCCCCCGGCGCGATTTTTGTTTCCGATCAACCTGTGAAATTTCAGCCCATTCCGACACCGTCGCGAAAAATGACGAAATTGCCCCGGCGTGATTTTTGTTTCCAATCAACCTGCAAAATTTTAACCCACTCCGACACCGTCGCGAAAGATGACGAAATTGCCCGGCGCGATTTCTGTTTCCGATCAATCTGTCAAATTTCATCCCACTCCGACACCGTCGCGAAAAATGACGAAATTGCCCCCGGCGTGATTTCTGTTTCTGATCAATCTGTCAAATTTCAGCCCATTCCGACACCGTCGTGAAAAATGACGAAATTGCCCCCGGCGCTATTTTTGTTTCCAATCAATCTGTCAAATTTGAGCCCATTCCGACACCGTCGCGAAAAATGACGAAATTGCCGCCGGCGCGATTTTTGTTTTCGATCAACCAGTCAAATTTTAGCCCATTCCGAAATCTCGCGAAAAATGACGTAATTGCCACTGGCGCGGTTTTTGTTTCCGATCAACCAGTCAAATTTGAGCCCATTCCGACACCGTCGAGAAAAATTACCAAATTGCCACCGCCGTGATTTTGTTTCCAATCAACTTGCAAAATTTTAGCCCATTCCGACACCGTCGCAAAAAATAACGAAATTGCCCCCGGCGCTATTTTTTTTCCAATCAACCTGCCAAATTTCAGCCCATTCCGACACCGTCGCGAAAATTGACGAAATTGCGCCCGACGCGATTTTTGTTTCCGATCAACCATCCAAATTTTAGCCCATTCCGACAACGACGCGAAAAATGACGTAATTGCACCTAACGCGATTTTTGTTTCCGATCAACCTGTCAAATTTCAACCCATTCCGACACCGTCACGAAAAATGACGAAATTGCCCCCGGGGCGATTTTTGTTTCCGATCAACCTTCCAAATTTTAGCCCATTCGGACACCGACGCGAAAAATGACGTAATTGCCCGTAGCGCGATTTTTGTTTCCGATCAACCTGTCAAATTTTAGCCCATTCCGACACCGTCACGAAAAATGACGAAATTGCCCCCGGCGCGATTTTTGTTTCCGATCAACCTGTCAAATTTTAGCCCATTCGGACACCGACGCATAAAATGACGTAATGGCCCGTAGCGCGATTTTTGTTTCCGATCAATCTGTCAAATTTCAGCCCATTCCGACACCGTCACGAAAAACGACGAAATTGACCCCGGCGCGATTTTTGTTTACGATCAATCTATCAAATTTTAGCCCATTCCGACACCGTCGCGAAAAATGACGTAATTGCCCCCGGCGCGATTTTTGTTTCCGATCAACCTGTCAAATTTTAGCCCATTCCGAAATTTCGAGAAAAATGATGTAATTGCCCCAGGAGCGGTTTTTGTTTCCGATCAACCTGGCAAATTTCAGCCCATTCCGACACCGTCACGAAAAATGACGAAATTGCCCCCGGCGCG
>NW_019265994.1:7586-8586 GCF_002742605.1 Olea europaea var. sylvestris | reverse complement strand
AACTTTTGCACACGGTGTCCGTTTTGGGCCCATAAGAACTTTTTGGAAATGTAGCGACCGTTTTGGATTGAACTCACCATATCATCGTGACGTATGAGGGATTTCGGCCATTTTTTGAAAGAATGAGCACTTGCATATTTGGAACGGTTGGATTGTCGCCGTAAGAAAAATTGAGCGTAACTTTTGCAAACGACGTCTGTTTTGGGCCCATATGTACATTTTGGAAATGTAGCGACCGTTTTGGATTGAACTCACCACTTCATCATGACGTACGAGGGATTTTGGCCATTTTTGGAAGGAATGAGCCCTTGTATATTTAGAACGCTTGGAGAGTCGGCGTATGAAGAATTGAGCGTAACTTTTGCACACGGTGTCCATTTTGGGCGCATAAGAACTTTTTGGAAATGTAGCGACCGTTTTGGATTGAACTCACCACTTCATCATGACGTACGAGGGATTTTGGCCATTTTTGGAAGGAATGAGCCCTTGTATATTTAGAACGCTTGGAGAGTCGGCGTATGAAGAATTGAGCGTAACTTTTGCACACGGTGTCCATTTTGGGCGCATAAGAACTTTTTGGAAATGTAGCGACCGTTTTGGATTGAACTCACCACTTCATCATGACGTACGAGGGATTTTGGCCATTTTTGGAAGGAATGAGCCCTTGTATATTTAGAACGCTTGGAGAGTCGGCGTATGAAGAATTGAGCGTAACTTTTGCACACGTGTCCGTTTTGGGCCCATAAGTACTTTTTTGAAATGTAGCGATCGTTTTGGATTGAACACATAACTTCATCATGACGTACGAGGGATTTTGGCCGTTTTTCAAAGGAATGAGCACTTGCATATTTAGAACGCTTGGAGAGTCGGCGTATGAAGAATTGAGCGTAACTTTTGCACACGGTGTCCATTTTGGGCGCATAAGAACTTTTTGGAAATGTAGCGACCATTTTGGATTGAACTCACCATTTCGTCGTGACGTATGAGGGATTTCGGTAAT
>NW_019265994.1:0-7300 GCF_002742605.1 Olea europaea var. sylvestris | reverse complement strand
TTGAGCGTAACTTTTGCACACGGTGTCCGTTTTGGGCCCACAAGTACTTTTTGGAATTGTAGCGACCGTTTTGGATTGAACTCACCACTTCGTCGTGACGTACGAGGGATTTTGGCCATTTTTCGAAAGAATGAGCACTTGCATATTTGGAACGCTTTAATTGTCGGCGTACAAAAAATTGAGCGTAACATTTGCACACGTGTCCGTTTTGGGCCCATAAGTACTTTTTGGAAATGTAGCGATCGTTTTGAATTGAACACATAACTTAATCGTGACGTATGAGGGATTTTGGCCATTTTTTGAAAGAATGAGCACTTGCATATTTGGAACGCTTTAATTGTCGGCGTACAAAAAATTGAGCGTAACATTTGCACACGTGTCCGTTTTGGGCCCATAAGTACTTTTTGGAATTGTAGCGACCGTTTTGGATTGAACTCACCATTTCGTCGTGACGTATGAGGGATTTTGGCCATTTTTTGAAAGAATGAGCACTTGCATATTTGGAACGGTTGGATTGTCGTCGTACGAAGAATTGAGCGTAACTTTTGCAAACGGCGTCTGTTTTCGGCCCATAATTACTTTTTGGAAATGTAGCGACCGTTTTGGATTGAACTCACCCCTTCATCGTGAAGTACGAGGGATTTTGGCAATTTTTCGAAAGAATGAGAACTTGCATATTTTGAACGCTTGGAGAGTCGGCGTACGAAGAATTGAGCGTAACTTTTGCACACGGTGTCCGTTTTGGGCCCATAAGAACTTTTTAGAAATGTTGAGACCGTTTTGGATTGAACTCACCACTTCGTCATGACGTACGAGTGATTTTGCCCATTTTTGAAAGGAATGAGCCCTTGTATATTTCGAACGCTTGGAGAGTCGGCGGACAAAGAATTGAGCATAACTTTTGAACACGGTGTCCATTTTGGGCCCAGAAGAACTTTTTGGAAATGTAGCGACCTTTTTGGATTGAACTCACCACTTCGTCGTGACGTACGAGGGATTTTGGTCATTTTTCAAAAGAATGAGCACTTGCATATTTGGAACGCTTGGATTGTTAGCGTACGAAGAATTGAGCGTAACTTTTGCACACGGTGTCCGTTTTGGGCCCATAAGAACTTTTTAGAAATGTTGAGACCGTTTTGGATTGAACTCAGCACGTCGTCATGACGTACGAGTGATTTTGCCCATTTTTGAAAGGAATGAGCCCTTGTATATTTCGAACGCTTGGAGAGTCGGCGGACAAAGAATTGAGCATAACTTTTGAACACGGTGTCCATTTTGGGCCCAGAAGAACTTTTTGGAAATGTAGCGACCGTTTTGGATTGAACTCACCATTTCATCGTGACGTATGAGGGATTTCGGCCATTTTTTGAAAGAATGAGCACTTGCATATTTGGAATGGTTGGATTGTCGCCGTACGAAAAATTGAGCGTAACTTTTGCAAATTGCGTCCATTTTGGGCACATAAGTACTTTTTGGAAATGTAGCGACCGTTTTGGATTGAACTCACCATATCGTCGTGACGTATGAGGGATTTCGGCCATTTTTTGAAAGAATGAGCACTTGCATATTCGGAACGGTTGGATCGTCGCCGTACGAAAAATTGAGCGTAACTTTTGCAAACGACGTCTGTTTTGGGCCCATATGTACATTTTGGAAATGTAGCGACCGTTTTGGATTGAACTCACCACTTCGTCGTGAAGTACGAGGGATTTTGGCAATTTTTCGAAAGAATGAGCACTTGCATATTTAGAACGCTTGGAGAGTCATCGTACGAAGAATTGAGCGTAACTTTTGTACACGGTGTCCGTTTTGGGCCCATAAGAACTTTTTGGAAATGTTGAGACCGTTTTGGATTGAACTCACCACTTCGTCATGACGTACGAGTGATTTTGGCCATTTTTGGAAGGAATGAGCCCTTGTATATTTAGAACGCTTGGAGAGTCGGCGGACAAAGAATTGAGCGTAACTTTTGAACACGGTGTCCATTTTGGGCCCACAAGAACTTTTTGGAAATGTAGCGACCTTTTTGGATTGAACTCACCACTTCATCATGACGTACGAGGGATTTTGACCATTTTTCAAATGAATGAGCACTTGCATATTTGGAACGCTTGGATTGTTAGCATACGAAGAATTGAGCGTAACTTTTGCACACGTGTCCGTTTTGGGCCCATAAGTACTTTTTTGAAATGTAGCGATCGTTTTGGATTGAACACATAACTTCAACGTGACGTACGAGGGATTTTGGTCGTTTTTCAAAGGAATGAGCACTTGCATATTTAGAACGCTTGGAGAGTCGGCGTACGAAGAATTGAGCGTAACTTTTGCACACGGTGTCCATTTTGGGCGCATAAGAACTTTTTGGAAATGTAGCGACCGTTTTGGATTGAACTCACCATTTCGTCGTTACGTATGAGGGATTTCGGTAATTTTTTGAAAGAATGAGCACTTGCATATTTGGAATGGTTGGATTGTCGCCGTACGAAGAATTGAGCGTAACTTTTGCACACCGTGTCCGTTTTGGGCCCATAAGTACTTTTTGGAAATGTAGCAACCGTTTTGGATTGAACTCACCACTTCATCGTGACGTACGAGTGATTCTGGCCATTTTTCAAAGGAATGAGTGCTTGTATATTTAGAATGCTTGGAGAGTCGACGGACGAAGAATTCAGCGTAACTTTTACACACGGCGTCCGTTTTGGGCCCATAAGTCCTTTTTGGAATTGTAGCGACCGTTTTGGATTGAACTCACCACTTCGTCGTGACGTACGAGGGATTTTGGCCATTTTTCAAAAGAATGAGCACTTGCATATTTAGAACGCTTGAAGAGTTGACGGACGAAGAATTGAGCGTAACTTTTGCACACGGTGTCCGTTTTGGGCCCATAAGTACTTTTTGGAAATGTAGCGATCGTTTTGAATTGAACACATAACTTCATCGTGACGTACGAGTGATTCTGGCCATTTTTCAAAGGAATGAACGCTTGTATATTGAGAACCCTTGGAGAGTCGGCGGACGAAGAATTGAGCGTAACTTTTGCACACGGTGTCCGTTTTGGGCCCATAAGTACTTTTTGGAATTGTAGCAACCGTTTTGGATTGAACTCACCATTTCGTCGTGACGTATGAGGGATTTCGGCCATTTTTTGAAAGAATGAGCACTTGCATATTTGGAACGGTTGGATTGTCGTCGTACGAAGAATTGAGCGTAACTTCTGCAAACGGCGTCTATTTTTGGCCCATAATTACTTTTTGGAAATGTAGCGACCGTTTTGGATTGAACTCACCACTTCGTCGTGAAGTACGTGGGATTTTGGCAATTTTTCGAAAGAATGAGCACTTGCATATTTTGAACGCTTGGAGAGTCGGCGTACGAAGAATTGAGCGTAACTTTTGCACACGGTGTCCGTTTTGGGCCCATAAGAACTTTTTAGAAATGTTGAGACCGTTTTGGATTGAACTCACCACTTCGTCATGACGTACAAGTGATTTTGCCCATTTTTGGAAGGAATGAGCCCCTGTATATTTAGAACGCTTGGAGAGTCGGCGGACAAAGAATTGAGTGTAAATTTTGAACACGGTGTCCATTTTGGGCCCAGAAGAACTTCTTGGAAATGTAGCGACCTTTTTGGATTGAACTCACCACTTCGTCGTGACGTACGAGGGATTTTGGTCATTTTTCAAAAGAATGAGCACTTACATATTTGGAACGCTTGGATTGTCGGCGTACGAAGAATTGAGCGTAACTTTTGCACACGGTGTCCATTTTGGGCCCATAAGTACTTTTTTGAAATGTAGCGATCGTTTTGGATTGAACACATAACTTCATCGTGACGTACGAGGGATTTTGGTCATTTTTCAAAAGAATGAGCACTTACATATTTGGAACGCTTGGATTGTCGGCGTACGAAGAATTGAGCGTAACTTTTGCACACGGTGTCCATTTTGGGCCCATAAGTACTTTTTTGAAATGTAGCGATCGTTTTGGATTGAACACATAACTTCATCGTGACGTACGAGGGATTTTGGTCATTTTTCAAAAGAATGAGCACTTACATATTTGGAACGCTTGGATTGTCGGCGTACGAAGAATTGAGCGTAACTTTTGCACACGGTGTCCATTTTGGGCCCATAAGTACTTTTTGGAAAAGTAGCGACCGTTTTGGATTGAACTCACCACTTCATCGTGACGTACGAGTGATTTTGGCCATTTTTCAAAGGAATGAGTGCTTGTATATTTAGAATGCTTGGAGAGTCGACGGACGAAGAATTCAGCGTAACTTTTACACACGGCGTCCGTTTTGGGCCCAGAATTACTTTTTGGAATTGTAGCGACCGTTTTAGATTGAACTCACCACTTCGTCGTGACGTATGAGGGATTTTTTCCATTTTTCAAAAGAATGAGCACTTGCATATTTGGAACGCTTGGATTGTCGGCGTACGAAGAATTGAGCGTAACATTTGCACACGTGTCCGTTTTGGGCCCATAAGTACTTTTTGGAAATGTAGCGATCGTTTTGAATTGAACACATAACTTCATCGTGACGTATGAGGGATTTTGGCCATTTTTCAAAAGAATGAGCACTTGCATATTTGGAACGCTTGGATTGTCGGCGTACGAAGAATTGAGCGTAACTTTTGCACACGGTGTCCGTTTTGGGCCCATAAGAACTTTTTGAAAATGTAGCGACCGTTTTGGATTGAACTCACCATTTCGTCGTGACGTATGAGGGATTTCGGCCATTTTTTGAAAGAATGAGCACTTGCATATTTGGAATGGTTGGATTGTCGCCGTACGAAGAATTGAGTGTAACTTTTGCAAATGGCTCTGTTTTTGGACCATATGTACTTTTTGGAAATGTAGCAACCATTTTGGATTGAACTCACCACTTCATCGTGAAGTACGAGGGATTTTGGAAATTTTTCGAAAGAATGAGCACTTGCATATTTTGAACACTTGGAGAGTCGGCGTACGAAGAATTGAGCGTAACTTTTGCACACGGTGTCCGTTTTGGGCCCATAATAAATTTTTGGAAATGTTGAGACCGTTTTGGATTGAACTCACCACTTCGTCATGACGAACGAGTGATTCTGGCCATTTTTGGAATGAATGAGCCCCTGTATATTTAGAACGCATAGAGGGTCGGCGGACAAAGAATTGAGCGTAACTTTTGAACACGGTGTCCATTTTGGGCCCACAAGAACTTTTTGGAAATCTAGCGACCATTTTGGATTGAACTCACCACTTCGTCGTGACGTACGCGGGATTTTGCCCATTTTTCAAAAGAACGAGCACTTGCATATTTGGAACGCTTGGATTGTCGGTGTACAAAGAATTGGGCGTAACTTTTGCACACGTGTCCGTTTTGGGCCCATAAGTACTTTTTGGAAATGTAGCGATCGTTTTGGATTGAACACATAACTTCATCGTGACGTATGAGGGATTTTGGCCATTTTTCAAAGGAATGAGCACTTGCGTATTTAGAACGCTTGGAGAGTCGGCGTACGAAGAATTGAGCGTAACTTTTGCACACGGTGTCCGTTTTGGGTGCATAAGAACTTTTTGGAAATGTAGTGACCGTTTTGGATTGAACTAACCATTTCGTCGTGATGTATGAGGGATTTCGGCCATTTTTTGAAAGAATGAGCACTTGCATATTTGGAATGGTTGGATTGTCGCCGTACGAAGAATTGAGCGTAACTTTTGCAAACGGCGTCCATTTTGGGCACATAAGTACTTTTTGGAAATGTAGCGATCATTTTGGATTGAACTCACCACTTCGTCATGACGTACAAGGGATTTTGGCCATTTTTCGAAAGAATGATCGCTTGTATATTTAGAACGCTTGGAAAGTCGGCGGACGAAGAATTGAGCGTGACTTTTGCAAACGGCGTCTGTTTTGGGCCCATAAGTACCTTTTGAAAATGTAGCGACCGTTTTAGATTGAACTCACCACTTCATCGTTACGTATGAGGGATTTCGATCATTTTTCGAAGGAATGAGCACTTGCATATTTGGATCGCTTGGATTTGTCGACGTACGAAGAATTGAGCGTAACTTTTTCACACGGTATCCGTTTTGGGCCCATAAGTAGTTTTTGGAAATGGAGCGACCGTTTGGATTGAACTCACCACTTCATCGTGACGGATGAGAGATTTTGGTGATTTTTTGAAAGAATGAGCACTTGCATATTTAGAATGCTTGGAGAGTCGGCGGACGAAGAATTGAGCGTAACTTTTGCGCACGGTGTCCGTTTTGGGCCCATAAGAACTTTTTGGAAATGTAGCGACCATTTTGGATTGAACTCACCATTTCGTCGTGACGTATGAGGGATTTCGGCCATTTTTCGAAAGAATGAGCACTTGCATATTTGGAACGGTTGGATTGTCGCCGTACGAAGAATTGAGCGTAACTTTTGCAAACGACGTCTGTTTTGGGCCCATATGTACTTTTTGGAAATGTAGCGACCGTTTTGGATTGAACTCACCACTTCGTCGTGAAGTACGAGGGATTTTGGTAATTTTTCGAAAGAATGAGCACTTGCATATTTAGAACGCTTGGAGAGTCGGCGTACGAAGAATTGAGCGTAACTTTTGCACAAGGTGTCCGTTTTGGGCCCATAAGAACTTTTTGGAAATGTTGAGACCGTTTTGGATTGAACTCACCACTTCGTCATGAAGTACGAGTGATTTTGGCCATTTTTGGAAGGAATGAGCCCTTGTATATTTAGAACGCTTGGAGAGTCGGCGGACAAAGAACTGAGCGTAACTTTTGGACATGGTGTCCATTTTGGGCCCACAAGAACTTTTTGGAAATGTAGCGACCTTTTTGGATTGAACTCACCACTTCGTCATGACGTACGTGGGATTTTGGCCATTTTTCAAAAGAATGAGCACTTGCATATTTGGAACGCTTGGATTGTCGGTGTACGAAGAATTGGGCATAACTTTTGCACACGTGTCCGTTTTGGGCCCATAAGTACTTTTTGGAAATGTAGCGATCGTTTTGGATTGAACACATAACTTCATCATGACGTATGAGGGATTTTGGCCATTTTTCAAAGGGATGAGCACTTGCATATTTAGAACGCTTGGAGAGTCGGTGGACAAAGAATTGAGCGTAACATTTGCACACGTGTCCGTTTTGGGCCCATTAGTACTTTTTGGAAATGTAGCGATCGTTTTGAGTTGAACACATAACTTCATCGTGACGTATGAGGGATTTTGCCCATTTTTCAAAAGAATGAGCACTTGCATATTTGGAACGCTTGGATTGTCGGTGTACGAAGAATTGGGCGTAA
>NW_019265993.1:0-8586 GCF_002742605.1 Olea europaea var. sylvestris | reverse complement strand
GAAAACAGTCAAAGGGAAAAACTGCCTGATTTTGTGTAGTGGAAAATGGACTGTTTTTGAAGCTCCAAACACTTCATTTGTCATAACGTTATGATCTGATTATCTTTGTATATATGTTATAGGTGTGTGGTAAAAGTTTGGGAGCCGTTAAATGTAGGTAAGGACATGAAAAAGAATTTGAAAAATGAGTGGACGGTGATGGAAACCTAGAAAACAGATTCTGTCCATTTGGGTATTTAATGTGATTTCAACATTTAGATGTCCCCTAATGAACTCTTGGGCCTAGAAAATATATCCTAAGGAATAATAGGTTGTCGAAAACAATTGGATGATGTTGACGTTCATAATTGGACTCGAGAGATAGCGAGACTTATGGGATTAGTTTGTAATGCCATCGGTAACTTGAAATAATGATTTTGTCTAAATTGTTTTGGCGTGAATGGACGTATTTTGGGATTGTGTGTGTTAAGATTATTAAATGGAGGATTGTATTTAATATTAGATGACAATACAGGCGACTTTTTGACGTTGAACAAAAAAGGGAATTGATACACACTCCGTAGGAGCTTACACACATAAAGACGAAAGGTAAGTGAAAATCCATTTGCAACTACGATGCGAGAACCTAGTAAATGTGACATAGTAATGTTGAAATATCTACATAACTTTGATAAGAGGCTTATAGCATATCATATGGTAGTTACGATCATTGAGTATGAGGTTACATAACCTATTGACATCGATTTCCATTAAACACGTCATTTATGAGCATTTTCATATGCATGCACGACATGTAACATGATTGAAAATCCTGCATGCAAAATATGATTTCAAAGTGAGTTTCATTATAAATGTTTTATTGACCACTACTAGGGCACCGAGGCATGTGAGGCATGCTTATGTGATATGTTTGGCATTGCGGGTGTTACTTCCTGGGTGATTGCAAAGGTAGATAGGGGATGGGCCTTTGGTGATCACGAGAGGGCGGACCACTCGACTGTGCCCTTGTGATATTATGATTATTGGCGCTGCCGGGTGGGAGACTTCTTGGGTGATCATAGGGGTAGTCAGGGGATGGACCTCTAGTGGTCACGAGAGGATGGTCCACTTGTCGGTGTCGATTTCATACTGGCCATTTGATTATTGATATTGATATTGATATTATGCAGAGCTCTATCCGGTGGATAGTAGGTGGGTCAAGGGCCCAATGAAATGAAAGATTTCAAGTGAAATGATTTCTAGTCGACTTTGATGAATATTGAAATATGATACTTTTTATTGTGATATTTAAAGTAAATGGCATGGTGTCATATGTCGTTATTAGTCATGTTCAGGACATGCATGATTTTGCTTACTAAGCATTGGCTTATGTAGTTTTTGCATTGTAGGTGAACATGGAACTACATAGAGAGCATGGCTAGCTGTGGAGCTCCTACAGGATTCCAGAGTTCGATGTACATGGATGACGACCTGTAGGGTTATTTTGTAGGCTGCCATCTGTAGGGTTATATTTTGGAATTCTATATAGTGTACTTTTGAAATGGCCTGTAGACATGTTTATAAGCTCAGAATATATATATGTTGGATTATGGCGATATGATTTCGGGTTTTGATATGTTATATCATCGTGTCACAGGTGATTAGATGTTAACAAACTCGAAAAAAAATATGTAAAATTCTATATCTAGGTTGTGTATAGATATCAATGTTAATTTGGGGGCGTGACAAATTCGATTTGAATCAAGCCAATGAAAAGTGGTTTTTGATTTCATGAATACTTCGGGTTTGATTATTTTCGACGAATTGCTAGTCCAATTCTACTGGAATCGAGCCAATAAAAAGTGGTTTTTGATTTTATTATGACTTCGGGTTTGTTTTTTGCAATTTGCTAGTCTAATTCGATTGGAATCGAGCCAATGAAAAGTGGTTTTCGATTTCATGAAAACTTCGGGTTTGTTCATTTTCTGCTAATTGCTAGTCCAATTAGATTGGAATCGAGCCAATGAAAAGTAGTTTTTGATTTCATGATAACATCGGGTTTGTTCATTTTTGGCGAATTGCTCGTCTAATTCGATTGGAATCAAGCCAATGAAAAGTGGTTTTTGATTTCATGATGACTTCGGGTTTGTTCATTTTTGGTGAATTGCTCGTCTAATTCGATTGGAATCGAGCCAATGAAAAGTGGTTTTTGATTTCATGATGACTTCGGGTTTGTTCGTTTTTGGCGAAATGCTAGTCTAATTCGATTCGAATCGAATCAATGAAAAGTAGTTTTTGATTTCATGATAACTTCGTGTTTGTTCATTTTTGGCGTAATGCTAGTCTAATTCGATTGGAAACGAACCAATGAAAAGTAGTTTTTGATTTCATGATAACTTTAGGTTTGTTCATTTTTGGCAAAATGCTAGTCTAATTCGATTGGAATCGAGCAAATGAAAAGTTGTTTTTGATTTCATAATAAATTTGGGTTTGATCATTTTTGACGAACTGCTAGTCCAATTTTATTGGAATCGAGCCAATGAAAAGTGGCTTTCGATTTCATGTTAACATCGGGTTTGTTCGTCTTTGGCAAATTGCTAGTCTAATTCGATTGGAATCGAGCCAATGAAAAGTGGTTTTTGATTTCATGATAATTTCGGGTTTGTTTATTTTTTGCGTAACGCTAGTCTAATTTGATTTGAATCGAGCCAATGAAAATTAGTTTTTGATTTCATGATAACTTTGGGTTCGTTCGTTTTTTACGAATTGCTAGTCTAATTCGATTCGAATCGATCCAATGAAAAGTGGTTTTGATTTCTTGATAACTTTGGGCTTGTTCGTTTTCGGCTAATTGCTAGTCTAATTCGATTGGAATCGAGCCAATGAAAAGTGATTTTTTATTTCATGATAACTTCGGGTTTGATCATTTTCGACGAATTGCTAATCTATTTCGATTGGATTCGAGCCAATGGAAAGTGACTTTCGATTTCATGATAACATTGGGTTTGTTCGTCTTCGGGAAATTGCTGGTCTAATTCGATTGGAATCGAGGCAATGAAAAGTGGTTTTTGATTACATGATAACTTCGGGTTTGATCATCTTTGGCAAATTGCTAGTCTAATTTGATTGGAATCGAGCCAATGAAAAATGGTTTTTGATTTCATGATGACTTCGAGTTTGTTCATTTTTGGCGAATTGCTCGTCTAATTCGATTGGAATTGAGCCAATGAAAAGTGGTTTTTGATTTCATGATGACTTCGGGTTTTTTCATTTTTGGCGAATTGCTCGTCTAATTCGATTGGAATCGAGCCAATGAAAAGTGGTTTTTGATTTCATGATGACTTCGGGTTTGTTCGTTTTTGGCAAAATGCTAGTCTAATTCGATTCGACTCGAATCAATGAAAAGTAGTTTTTGATTTCATGATAACTTCGTGTTTGTTCATTTTTGGCGTAATACTAGTCTAATTCGATTCGAATCGAATCAATGAAAAGTAGTTTTTGATTTCCTGATAACTTCATGTTTGTTCATTTTTGGCGTAATGCAAGTCTAATTCGATTGGAATCGAGCCAAGGAAAAGTAGTTTTTGATTTCATGATAACTTCAGGTTTGTTCATTTTTGGCAAATTGCTAGTCTAATTCGATTGGAATCGAGCAAATGAAAAGTTGTTTTCAATTTCATAATTCGATTGAAATCGAGCCAATGAAAAGGGGTTTTTGACTTCATGATAACATCGGGTTTGTTCGTTTTTGGTGAATTGCTAGTCTAATTCGATTGGAATCGAGCCAATGAAAAGTGGTTTTGATTTCATAATAAATTCGGATTTGATCATTTTTGGAACTTCCTAATCTAATTCGATTGGAATCGAGCCAATGAAAAGTGGTTTTTGATTTCATGATGACTTCGGGTTTGTTCGTTTTTGGTGAAATGCTAGTCTAATTCGATTCTAATCGAATCAATGAAAAGTAGTTTTTGATTTCACGAAAACTTCGTGTTTGTTCATTTTTGGCGAAATGCTAGTCTAATTCGATTGGAATCGAGCCAATGAAAAGTGGTTTTTGATTTCATGATAACTTCGGGTTTGATCAATTTCGGTGAATTGCTAGTCCAATTCTATTGGAATCGAGTCAATGAAAAGTGATTTTTGATTTTATGATGACTTCGGGTTTGTTTGTTTTTGGAGAATTGCTAGTCTAATTCGATTGGAATCGAGCCAATGAAAAGTGGTTTTTGATTTCATGATAACTTCGGGTTTGTTCGTTTTCTGCTAATTGCTAGTCTAATTAGATTGGAATCGAGCCAATGAAAAGTGGTTTTTGATTTCATGATAACTTCAGGTTTAATCCTTTTCGGCGAATTGCTAGTCTAACTCGATTGGAATCAAGCCAATGAAAAGTGGTTTTTGATTTCAAGATAACTTCGGTTTGATCATTTTCGGTAAATTGCTAGTCTAATTCGATTGGAATCGAGCCAACGAAAAGTGGCTTTCGATTTCATGATATCTTCTGGTTTGATAGTTTTCGAAAAATTGCAAGTCCAATTCGATTGGAATCGAGCCAATGAAAAGTGGTTTTCGATTTCATGATAACTTCGGGTTTGATTGTTTTCGGCAAATTGCTAGTCTAATTCGATTGGAATCGAGCCAATGGAAAGTAGTTTTTAATTTCATGATGACTTCTGGATTGTTCATTTTGGGAGAATTGCAAGTCTAATTCGATTGGAATCAAGGCAATAAAAAGTGGTTTTTGATTTCATGATGTCTTCGGATTTGATCGTTTTCGAAAATTGCTAGTCTAATTCGATTGGAATTGAGCCAATGAAAAGGGGTTTTTAATTTCACTATAACTTCGAGTTTAATCATTTTCGGCGAATTGCTAGTATAATTCGATTGGAAACAAGACAATGAAATGTGGGTTTTGATTTTATGATAACTTCGGGTTTGTTCGTGTTTGGCGAAATGCTAGTCTAATTCGACTAGAATTGAGCCAATGAAAAGTGGCCTTCAATTTCTTGATAACATCGGGCTTGTTCGTCTTTGGCAAATTGCTAGTCTGATTCGATTGGAATCGAGCCAATGAAAAGTGGTTTTTGATTTCATGATAACTTCGGGTTTGTTCATTTTCGGCTAATTACTAGTCTAATTCGATTGGAATCCAGCCAATGAAAGGTGGTTTTTTATTTCACGATAACTTCGGGCTTGATCATTTTCGACGAATTGCTAATCTATTTCGATTGGATTTGAGCCAATGAAAAGTGGCTTTCGATTTCATGATAACTTCGGGTTTGTTCATTTTTGGTGAATTGTTAGTCTAATTCGATTGGAATCGAGCCAATGAAAAGTGGTTTTTGATTTCATGATAACATCGGGTTTGTTCATCTTTGGCAAATTGCTAGTCTGATTCGATTGGAATCGAGCCAATGAAAAGTGGTTTTTGATTTCATGATAACATCGGGTTTGTTCATCTTTGGCAAATTGCTAGTCTGATTCGATTGGAATCGAGCCAATGAAAAGTGGTTTTTGATTTCATGATAACATCGGGTTTGTTCATTTTTGGTGAATTGTTAGTCTAATTCGATTGGAATCGAACCAACGAAAAGTTGTTTTGATTTCATGATAAATTCGGATTTGATCGTTTTCGAAACTTGCCAGTCTAATTCGATTAGAATCGAGCCAATGAGAAGTGGTTTTTGATTTCACGATAACTTCGGGTTTGTTCGTTTTTTGCGTAATGCTAGTCTAATTAGATTGGAATCGAGCCAATGAAAAGAAGTTTTTGATTTCATGAGAACTTCGGGTTTGTTCATTTTTGGCGAATTGCTCGTCTAATTCGATTGGAATCGAGCCAATGAAAAGTGGTTTTTGATTTCATGATGGCTTCGGGTTTGTTCATTTTTGGCGAAATGCTAGTCTAATTCGATTCGAATCGAATCATTGAAAAGTAGTTTTTCATTTCATGATAACTTCGTGTTTGTTCATTTTTGGCGAAATGCTAGTCTAATTCGATTTGAATCGAGCCAATGAAAAGTGGTTTTTGATTTCATGAATACTTCGGGTTTGATCATTTTCGACGAATTGCGAGTCCAATTGTATTGGAATCGAGCCAATGAAAAGTGGTTTTTGATTTTATGATGACTTCGGGTTTGTTTGTTTTTTGCGAATTGCTAGTCTAATTCAATTGGAATCGAGCCAATGAAAAGTGGTTTTTGATTTCGTGAAAACTTCGGGTTTATTCATTTTCTGCTATTTGCTAGTCTAATTAGATTGGAATCGAGCCAATGAAAAGTAGTTTTTGATTTCATGATAAATTCGGGTTTGTTCATCTTTTCCGAATTGCTCGTCTAATTCGATTAGAATCGAGCCAATTAAAAGTGGTTTTGGATGTCATGATGACTTCGGGTTTGTTCGTTTTTGGCGAATTGCTCATCTAATTCGATTGGAATCGAGCCAATGAAAAGTGGTTTTTGATTTCATGATGACTTCGGGTTTGTTCATTTTTGGCGAAATGCTAGTCTAATTCGATTCGAATCGAATCAATGAAAAGTAGTTTTTGATTTCATGATAACTTCGTGTTTGTTCATTTTTGGCGTAATGCTAGTCTAATTCGATTGGAATCGAGCCAATGAAAAGTAGTTTTTGATTTCATGATAACTTTAGGTTTGTTCATTTTTGGCAAAATTCTAGTCTAATTCGATTGGAATCGAGCATATTAAAAGTGGTTTTTGATTTCATAATAAATTTGGGTTTGATCATTTTTAACGAACTGCCAGTCCAATTCTATTGGAATCGAGCGAATGAAAAGTGGCCTTCAATTTCTTGATAACATTGGGTTTGTTCGTCTTTTGCAAATTGCTAGTCTAATTCGGTTGGAATCGAGACAATGAAAAGTGGTTTTTGATTTCATGATATCTTCGGGATTGTCATATTTTGCATAATGCGAGTCTAATTTGATTGGAATCGAGCCAATGAAAATTAGTTTTTGATTTCATGATAACTTTGGGTTTGTTCATTTTTGACGAATTGCTAGTCTAATTCGATTCGAATCGATCCAACGAAAAGTGGTTTTTGATTTCATAACAACTTTGGGCTTGTTCATTTTCGGCTAATTGCTAGTCTAATTCGATTGGAATCGAGCCAATGTAAAGTGGTTTTTTATTTCATGATAACTTCGGGTTAGATCATTTTCGACGAATTGCTAATCTATTTCGATTGGATTCGAGCCAATGAAAAGTGGTTTTTGATTTCATGATGACTTCGGGCTTGTTCGTTTTTGGCGAAATGCTAGTCTAATTCGATTCGAATCGAATCAATGAAAGGTAGTTTTTGATTTCATGATAACTTCGTGTCTGTTCATTTTTGGCGTAATGCTAGTCTAATTCGATTCGAATCGAATCAATGAAAGGTAGTTTTTGATTTCATGATAACTTCGTGTCTGTTCATTTTTGGCGTAATGCTAGTCTAATTCGATTCGAATCGAATCAATGAAAGGTAGTTTTTGATTTCATGATAACTTCGTGTCTGTTCATTTTTGGCGTAATGCTAGTCTAATTCGATTCGAATCGAATCAATGAAAGGTAGTTTTTGATTTCATGATAACTTCGTGTCTGTTCATTTTTGGCGTAATGCTAGTCTAATTCGATTCGAATCGATCCAACGAAAAGTGGTTTTTGATTTCATGATGACTTCGGGCTTGTTCGTTTTTGGCGAAATGCTAGTCTAATTCGATTTGAATCGAGCCAATGAAAAGTGGTTTTTGATTTCATGAATACTTCGGGTTTGATCATTTTCGACGAATTGTTAGTCCAATTCTATTGCAATCGAGCTAATGTAAAGTGGTTTTTGATTTTATGATGACTTCGGGTTTGTTTGTTTTTTGCGAATTGCTAGTCTAATTCAGTTGGAATCGAGCCAATGAAAAGTGGTTTTTGATTTCATGATAACTTCGTGTTTGTTCATTTTTGGAGTAACACTAGTCTAATTCGATTGTAATCGAGCCAATGAAAAGTAGTTTTCGATTTCATGATAACTTCGGGTTTGTTCGTTTTTGGGGAATTGCTCGTCTAATTCGATTGGAATCGAGCCAATGAAAAGTGGTGTTTGATTTCATGATCACCTCGGGTTTGTTCATTTTTGGCGAAATGCTAGTCTAATTCGATTCGAATCGAATCAATGAAAAGTAATTTTTGATTTCATGATAACTTCTTGTTTGTTCATTTTTAACAAAATGCTAGTCTAATTCGATTGGAATCGAGCCAATGAAAATTGATTTTTGATTTCATGATAACTTCGAGTTCGATCATTTTCGACGAATTGCTAGTATGATAACTTCGGGTTTGATCATTTTCGACGAATTGCTAGTCTAATTCGATTGGAATCGAGCCAATGAAAAGTGGTTTTTAATTTCATGATAACTTCGGGTTTGATCATTTTCGACGAATTACTAGTCCAATTCTATTGGAATCGAGCCAATGAAAAGTGGTTTTTAATTTTATGATGACTTCGAGTTTGTTTGTTTTTGGGGAATTGATAGTCTAATTCGATTGGAATCGAGCCAATGAAATGTGGTTTTTGATTTCTTGATAACTTCGGGTTTGTTCGTTTTCTGCTAAT
>NW_019265992.1:0-8590 GCF_002742605.1 Olea europaea var. sylvestris | reverse complement strand
TTCGCGACGGTGTCGGAATGGGCTCAAATTTGACAGGTTGATCGGAAAACAAAATCGCAAGGGGGGCAATTTCGTCATTTTTCACCACGGAGTCGGAATGGGCTAAAATTTGACAGGTAGACCGGGAACAAAAATCTCGCCGGGGGAAATTTCGTCATTTTTCGCCACGGAGTCGGAATGGGCTCAAATTTGACAGGTTGATCCGGAACAAAAATCGCGCCAGGGGCAATTTCGTCATTTTTCGCGACGGTGTCGGAATGGGCTCAAATTTGATAAGTTGATCGGAAACAAAAATCGCGCCAGGGGCAATTTCATCGTTTTTCGCGATGGTCTCGAAATGGGCTCAAATTTGACAGGTTGATCGGAAACAAAAATTTATCCGGGGGCAATTTCATCATTTTTCGCGACGGTGTTGGAATGGGCTAATTGACAGGTTGATCGGAAATAAAAATCGCGCTGGGGCAATTTCGTCATTTTTCTCGACGGAGTCGGAATGGGCTCAAATTTTACAGGTTGATCTGGATCAAAAATCGCGCCAGGGGCAATTTCTTCATTTTTCACGACGGAGTCGGAATGGGCTAAAATTTGACAGGTAGACCGGGAACAAAAATCTCACTGAGGGGAATTTCGTCATTTTTCGCGACGGAGTCAGAATGGGCTCAAATTTGACAGGTTGATCGTGAACAAAAATCGCGCAGGGGACAATTTCGTCATTTTTACGAAGGTGTCGGAATGGGCTCAAACTTGACAGGTTGATCGGAAACAAAAATCGCGCAATGGACAATTTCGTCATTTTTCGCGACGGTGTCGGAATTGACCCAAATTTGACAGATTGATCGGAAACAAAAATCGATCCGGGGGGGATTTCGTCATTTTTCGCGACGGAGTTGAAATGGGCTCAAATTTGACAGGTTGACCGGGAACAAAAATCGCGGGACAGGGGCAATTTCGTCAATTTTCATGACGGGGTCGGATTGGGCTCAAATTTGACCGATTGCTAGTAAACAAAAATCGCGCCGAGGGCAATTTCGTCATATTTCCCGACGGAGTCGGAATGGGCTCAAATTTGACAGGTTGATCGGAAACAAATACCACTCCAGGGGCAATTTCGTCATTTTAACGAAGGTGTTGGAATGGGCTCAAATTTGACAGGTTGATCAGAAACTAAAATCGCGCAGGGGGAGATTTTATCATTTTTCGCGACGGAGTCGAAATGGGCTTAAATTTGACAGGTTGACCGGGAACAAAAATCTCGCCGGGGGGAATTTCCTAATTTTTCGCGACGTAGTCGGAATGGGCTCAAATTTGAATGGTTGATCGGGAAGAAAAATCGCGCCTGAGGCAATTTCGTCATTTTTCGCGACGGTGTCGGAATGGGCTCCAATTTGACTGGTTGATCGGGAACAAATATTTATTCAGGCGTAATTTCGTCATTTTTCGCGATGGGGTCGGATTGGGTCCAAATTTGACAGGTTGATCGTAAACAAAAATCGCGCCGGGAGCAATTTCATCATTTTTCGCGACGGAGTTGGGATGGGCTCAAATTTGACAGGTTGATCGGAAATAAAAACCACGCCAGGGGCAATTTCGTCATTTTCACGAAGTTGTCGGAATGGGCTCAAATTTGACTGGTTGATCGGAAACAAAAATCGCGCGGGGGGCAATTTCGTCAAATTTGACAGGTTGATCGGAAACAAAAACCACGCCAGGGGCAATTTCGTCATTTTCACGAAGTTGTCGGAATGGGCTCAAATTTGACTGGTTGATCGGAAACAAAAATCGCGCGGGGGGCAATTTCGTCATTTTTCGCAACGGAGTCGGAATGGGCTCAAATTCGGCAGGTTGATTGGGAACAAAAATCGCCCCAGGGGCAATTTCGTCATTTTTCGCGACGGTGTCGGAATGGGCTCGAATTCGATAGGTTGATCGGAAACAAAAATTTATCCGGGCACAATTTCGTCATTTTTCACGACGGGGTCGGATTGGGCTCAAATTTGACAGGTTGATCGGAAAGAGAAATCGCGCCGGGGCAAATTTCTTCATTTTTCGCGATCGAGACGGAATGGGCTCAAATATGACATGTTGATCGGGAACAAAAATCGCGCCAGGGGCAATTTCGTCATTTTTCGCGACGGTGTCGGAATGGGCTCAAATTTGACCGGTTGATCGGAAACAAAAATTTATCCCGGCGCAATTTCGTCATTTTTCGCGACGGGGTCGGATTGGTCCCAAATTTGACAGGTGGATCGGAAACAAAAATCGCGCAGGGGACAATTTCGTCATTTTTCGCGGCGGAGTCGGAATTTGGTCAAATTTGACAGGTTGATCGGGATCAAAAATCGCGCCAGGGGCAATTTCTTCATTTTTCGCGACGGTGTCGGAATGGGCTCAAATTTGACTGGTTGATCGGAAACAAAAATTTATACGGGCACAATTTCGTCATTTTTCGCGACGGGGTCGGATTGGGCTCAAATTTGACAGGTTGATCGGAAACAAAAATCGCGCCGGTGGAAATTTCTTCATTTTTCGCGATCGAGACGGAATGGGCACAAATTTGACAGGTTGATAGGGAACAAAAATCGGGCCATGGGCAATTTCGTCATTTTTCGCGACGGAGTCCGAACGGGCTCAAATTTGACCGATTGATCGGAAACAAAAACCGCGCAACAGGCAATTACGTTATTTTTCGCGACGGAGTCGGAATGGGCTCAAATTTGACAGGTTGATCGGGAACAAAAATCGCGCCAGGGGCAATCTCATCATTTTTCGCGACGGTGTCGGAATTGGCCCAAATTTGACAGATTGATCGGAAACAAAAATCGATCCGGGGGGATTTCTTCATTTTTCGCGACGGAGTCGAAATGGGCTCAAATTTGACAGGTTGATCGGGAACAAAAATCGCGCCAGGGGCAATTTCGTCATTTTTCGCGACGGTGTCGGAATGGGCTCAAATTTGATAAGTTGATCAGAAACAAAAATCTCGCAGGGGGAATTTCGTCATTTTTTCCGACGGAGTCGGAATTTGCTCAAATTTGACAGGTTGATTGGGAACAAAAATCGTACCAGGGACAATTTCGTCATTTTTCACGACGGTGTCGGAATGGGGTCAAATTTGATAAGTTGATCGGAAACAAAAATCACGCCAGGAGCAATTTCGTCGTTTTTCGCGATGGTGTCGGAATGGGATCAAATTTGACAGGTTGATCGGAAACAAAATTTTATCCGTGCGCAATTTCGTCATTTTTCCCGACGGGGTTGGATTGGTCTAAAATTTGACAGATTGATCGTAAACAAAAATCGAGCCTGGAGCAATTTCGTCATTTTTCGCGACGGAGTCGGAATGGGCTCAAATTTGACACGTTGATCGGAAAAAAAACCACGCCAGGGGCAATTTCGTCATTTTCACGAAGGTGTCGGAATGGGCTCAAATTTGACAGGTTGATCGGAAACAAAAATCGCACGGGGGGCAATTTCATCATTTTTCGCCACGGCGTCGGAATGGGCTAAAATTTGACAGGTAGACCGGGAACAAAAATCTCGCCGGGGGGAATTTCGTCATTTTTCGCGACGGAGTCGGAATGGGCTCAAATTTGACACGTTGATCGGAAAAAAAACCACGCCAGGGGCAATTTCGTCATTTTCACGAAGGTGTCGGAATGGGCTCAAATTTGACAGGTTGATCGGAAACAAAAATCGCACGGGGGGCAATTTCATCATTTTTCGCCACGGCGTCGGAATGGGCTGAAATTTGACAGGTAGACCGGGAACAAAAATCTCGCCGGGGGGAATTTCGTCATTTTTCGCGACGGTGTCGGAATGGGCTCAAATTTGACAGGTTGATCGGAAAACAAAATCGCAAGGGGGGCAATTTCGTCATTTTTCGCCACGGAGTCGGAATGGGCTAAAATTTGACAGGTAGACCAGGAACAAAAATCTCGCCGGGGGGAATTTCGTCATTTTTCGCCACGGAGTCGGAATGGGCTCAAATTTGACAGGTTGATCGGGAACAAAAATGTCGCCAGGGGCAATTTCTTCATTTTTCGCGACGGAGTCGAAATGGGCTCAAATTTGACAGGTTGATCGGGAACAAAAATCGCGCCAGGAGCAATTTCGTCATTTTTCGCGACGGGGTCGAATTGGGATCAAATTTGACCTATTGATCGTAAACAAAAATCGCGCCGGGAGCAATTTGGTCATTTTTCACGACGAAGTCGGAATGGGCTCAAATTTGACAGGTTGATCGGAAACAAAAACCACGCCTGGGGCAATTTCGTCATTTTTACGAAGGTGTCGGAATGGGCTCAAATTTGACCGGTTGATCGGAAACAAAAATTGCGCAGGGGACAATTTCGTCATTTTTCACGACGGAGTCGGAATGGGCTCAAATTTGACAGGTTGACCGGGAACAAAAATCTCGCCGGGGGGAATTTCGTCATTTTTCGCGACGGAGTCGGAATGGGCTCAAATTTGACAGGTTGATCGGGAGCAAAAATCTCGCCAGGAGTAATTTCATCATTTTTCGCGACAGGGTCGGTTTGGGATCAAATTTGACCGATTGATCGTAAACAAAAATCGAGCCGGGAGCAATTTCGTCATTTTTCGCGACGGAGTCGAATGGGCTCAAATTTGACAGGTTGATCGGAAACAAAAACCACGCCAGGAGCAATTTCGTCATTTTTACGAAGGTGTCGGAATGGGCTCAAATTTGACAGGTTTATCGGAAAACAAAAATCGCGCAGGGGACCATTTCGTCATTTTTTCCGTCGGAGTCGGAATGGGCTCAAATTTGACAGGTTGACCAGGAACAAAAATCTCCCGGGGGAATTTCGTCATTTTTCGCGACGGAGTCGGAATGGGCCCAAATTTGACAGGTTGATCGGGAACAAAAATCGCGCCAGGAGCAATTTCTTCATTTTTCGAGACGGGGTCGAATTGGGATCAAATTTGACCGATTGATCGTAAACAAAAATCGCGCCGGGAGCAATTTCGTCATTTTTCGCGACGGAGTCGGAATGGGCTCAAATTTGACAGTTGATCGGAAACAAAAACCACGCCAGGGGCAATTTCGTCATTTTCACGAAGGTGTCGAAATGGGCTCAAATTTGACAGGTTGACCGAGAGCAAAAATCTCGCCGGGGGGAATGTCGTCATTTTTCGCGACGGAGTCGGAATGGGCTCAAATTTGATAGGTTGATCGGGAACAAAAATCGCGCCAGCGGCAATTTCGTAATTTTTCGCGACGGGGTCGGATTGGGCTAAAACTTGACCGATTGATCGTAAACAAAAATTACGCCGGGAGCAATTTAGTCATTTTTCGCGACGGAGTCGGAATGGGCTCAATTTGACAGGTTGATCGGAAACAAAAATCACGCCAGGGGCAATGTCGTCATTTTAACGAAGGTGTTGGAATGGGCTCAAATTTGACAGGTTGATCGGAAACAAAAATAGCTCCGGGGGCGATTTCGTCATTTCTCGCGACGGAGTCGGAATGGGCTCAAATTTGAAAGGTTGACAGGGAACAAAAATCTCGCCGGGGGGAATTTTGTCATTTTTCACGACGGAGTCGGAATGGGCTCAAATTTGACTGGTTGATCGGGAACAAATATTTATTCAGGCGGAATTTCGTCATTTTTCGCGATGGGGTCGGATTGGGCCCAAATTTGACAGGTTGATCGTAAACAAAAATCGCGCCGGGGGCAATTTCGTCATTTTTCGCGACGGAGTCGGAATGGGCTCAAATTTGACAGGTTGATCGGAAACAAAAATCACGCCAGGGGCAATTTCGTTATTTTCGCGAAGGTGTCGGAATGGGCTCAAATTTGACAGGTTGATCGGAAACAAAAATCGCGAAGGGGACAATTTCGTCATTTTTCGCGACGGAGTCGGAATGGGCTCAAATTTGACAGGTTGACCGGGAACAAAAATCTCGCCAGGGGGAATTTCGTCATTTTTCGCGACGGAGTCGGAATGGGCTCAAATTTGACAGGTTGATCGGAAACAAAAATCGCGCAGGGGGAGATTTCGTCATTTTTCGCGACGGAGTCGGAATGGGCTCAAATTTGACAGGTTGATCGGAAACAAAAATCGCGCAGGGGGAGATTTCGTCATTTTTCGCGACGGAGTCGGAATGGGCTCAAATTTGACAGGTTGATCGGAAACAAAAATCGCGCAGGGGGAGATTTCGTCATTTTTCGCGACGGAGTCGGAATGGGCTCAAATTTGACAGGTTGATCGGAAACAAAAATCGCGCAGGGGGAGATTTCGTCATTTTTCGCGACGGAGTCGGAATGGGCTCAAATTTGACAGGTTGATCGGAAACAAAAATCGCGCAGGGGGAGATTTCGTCATTTTTCGCGACGGAGTCGGAATGGGCTCAAATTTGACAGGTTGACCGGGAACAAAAATCTCGCCGGGGGGGATTTCGTCATTTTCGCGACCGAGTCGGAATGGGCTAAAATTTGACAGGTTGATCGGGAAGAAAAATCGCGCCGGGGGGAATTTCGTCGTTTTTCGCGACGGTGTCGGAATGGGTTCAAATTTGATAAGTTGATCGGAAACAAAAATCTTGCAGGGGGAATTTCGTCATTTTTTTGCGACGGAGTCGGAATTTGCTCAAATTTCAGAGGTTGATTTGGAACAAAAATCGCGCCAGGGGCAATTTCGTCATTTTTCGCGACGGTATCGGAATGGGGTCAAATTTGATAAGGTGATCGGAAACAAAAATCGCGCCAGGGGCAATTTCGTCGTTTTTCGCGATGGTGTCGGAATGGGCTCAAATTTGACAGGTTGATTGGAAACAAAAATTTATCCGTGCGCAATTTCGTCATTTTTCCCGACGGGGTCGGATTGGTCTAAAATTTGACGGATTGATCGTAAACAAAAATCGAGCCTGGAGCAATTTCGTCATTTTTCGCGACGGAGTCGGAATGGACTCAAATTTGACACTTTGATCGGAAAAAAAACCACGCCAGGGGCAATTTCGTCATTTTCACGAAGGTGTCGGAATGGACTCAAATTTGACAGGTTGATCGGAAAACAAAATCGCACGGGGGGCAATTTCGTCATTTTTCGCCACGGAGTCGAAATGTTCTAAAATTTGACAGGTAGACCGGGAACAAAAATCTCGCCGGGGGGGATTTCGTCATTTTTCGTGACGGAGTCGGAATGGGCTCAAATTTGACAGGTTGATCGGGAACAAAAATCGCGCCAGGGGTAATTTTGTCATTTTTCGCGACGGTGTCGGAATGGGCTCAAATTTGATAAGTTGATCGGAAACAAAAATCGAGCCAGGGGCAATTTCGTCGTTTTTCGCGATGGTGTCGAAATGGGCTCAAATTTGACAGGTCGATCGGAAACAAAAATTTATCCGTGCACAATTTCGGCATTTTTCCCGACGGGGTCGGATTGGTCTAAAATTTGACAGATTGATCGTAAACAAAAATCGAGCCCGGAGCAATTTCTTCATTTTTCGCGACGGAGTCGGAATGGCCTCAAATTTGACACGTTGATCGGAAACAAAAACCACACCAGGGGCAATTTCGTCATTTTCACGAAGGTGTCAGAATGGTCTAAAATTTGACAGGCTGATCGTAAACAAAAATCGAGCCGGGAGCAATTTCGTCATTTTTCGCGACGGAGTCGGAATGGCCTCAAATTTGACACGTTGATCGGAAACAAAAACCACACCAGGGGCAATTTCGTCATTTTCACGAAGGTGTCGGAATGGGCTCAAATTTGACAGGTTGATCGGAAACAAAAATCGCACGGGGGGCAATTTCGTCATTTTTTGCCACGGAGTCGGAATGGGCTAAAATTTGACAGGTAGACCGGGAACAAAAATCTCGCCGGGGGGGATTTCGTCATTTTTCGTGACGGAGTCGGAATGGGCTCAAATTTGACAGGTTGATCGGGAACAAAAATCGCGCCAGGGGTAATTTTGTCATTTTTCGCGACGGTGTCGGAATGGGCTCAAATTTGATAAGTTGATCGGAAACAAAAATCGCGCCAGGGGCAATTTCGTCGTTTTTCACGATGGTGTCGAAATGGGCTCAAATTTGACAGGTTGATCGGAAACAAAAATTTATCCGTGCGCAATTTCGGCATTTTTCCCGACGGGGTCGGATTGGTCTAAAATTTGATAGATTGATCGTAAACAAAAATCGAGCCTGGAGCAATTTCGTCATTTTTCGCGACGGAGTCGGAATGGGCTCAAATTTGACACGTTGATCGGAAAAAAAACCACGCCAGGGCAATTTCTTCATTTTCACGAAGGTGTCGGAATGGGCTCAAATTTGACAGGTTGATCGGAAACAAAAATCGCACGGGGGGCAATTTCGTCATTTTTCGCCACGGAGTCGGAATGGGCTAAAATTTGACAGGTAGATCGGGAACAAAAATCTCGCCGGGGAAATTTCGTCATTTTTCGCGACGGTGTCGGAATGGGCCCAAATTTGACAGGTTGATCGGAAAACAAAATCGCAAGGGGGGCAATTTCGTCATTTTTCGCCACGGAGTCGGAATGGGCTCAAATTTGACAGGTTGATCGAGAACAAAAATCGCGCCAGGGGCAATTTCGTCATTTTTCGCGACG
>NW_019265991.1:2968-8592 GCF_002742605.1 Olea europaea var. sylvestris | reverse complement strand
GTCCGTTTCGGGCCCATAAGTACTTTTTGGAAATGTAGCGACCGTTTTGGATTGAACTCACAACTTCATCGTGACGTATGAGGAATTTCAGCCATTTTTCGAAAGAATGAGCACTTGCATATTTGGAACGCTTGGAGAGTCGGTGTACGAAGAATTCAGCATAACTTTTGCACACGGTGTCCGTTTCGGGCCCATAAGTACTTTTTGGAAGTGTAGCGACCGTTTTGGATTGAACTCACCACTTCGTCGTGACGTATGAGGGATTCTAGCCATTTTCAAAACAATGAGCACTTACATATTTGGAACGGTTGGAGAGTCGGCGTACGAAGAATTCAGCATAACTTTTGCACACGGTGTCCGTTTCGGGCCCATAAATACTTTTTGGAAATGTAGTGACCATTTTGGATTGAACTTAAGACTTCGTCGTGACGTATGAGGGATTCTAGCCATTTTCAAAACAATGAGCACTTACATATTTGGAACGGTTGGAGAGTCGGCGTACGAAGAATTCAGCATAACTTTTGCACACGGTGTCCGTTTCGGGCCCATAAATACTTTTTGGAAATGTAGTGACCATTTTGGATTGAACTTAAGACTTCGTCGTGACGTATGAGGGATTCTAGCCATTTTCAAAACAATGAGCACTTACATATTTGGAACGGTTGGAGAGTCGGCGTACGAAGAATTCAGCATAACTTTTGCACACGGTGTCCGTTTCGGGCCCATAAATACTTTTTGGAAATGTAGTGACCATTTTGGATTGAACTTAAGACTTCGTCGTGACGTATGAGGGATTCTAGCCATTTTCAAAACAATGAGCACTTACATATTTGGAACGGTTGGAGAGTCGGCGTACGAAGAATTCAGCATAACTTTTGCACACGGTGTCCGTTTCGGGCCCATAAATACTTTTTGGAAATGTAGTGACCATTTTGGATTGAACTTAAGACTTCGTCGTGACGTATGAGGGATTCTAGCCATTTTCAAAACAATGAGCACTTACATATTTGGAACGGTTGGAGAGTCGGCGTACGAAGAATTCAGCATAACTTTTGCACACGGTGTCCGTTTCGGGCCCATAAATACTTTTTGGAAATGTAGTGACCATTTTGGATTGAACTTAAGACTTCGTCGTGACGTATGAGGGATTCTAGCCATTTTCAAAACAATGAGCACTTACATATTTGGAACGGTTGGAGAGTCGGCGTACGAAGAATTCAGCATAACTTTTGCACACGGTGTCCGTTTCGGGCCCATAAATACTTTTTGGAAATGTAGTGACCATTTTGGATTGAACTTAAGACTTCGTCGTGACGTATGAGGGATTCTAGCCATTTTCAAAACAATGAGCACTTACATATTTGGAACGGTTGGAGAGTCGGCGTACGAAGAATTCAGCATAACTTTTGCACACGGTGTCCGTTTCGGGCCCATAAATACTTTTTGGAAATGTAGTGACCATTTTGGATTGAACTTAAGACTTCGTCGTGACGTATGAGGGATTCTAGCCATTTTCAAAACAATGAGCACTTACATATTTGGAACGGTTGGAGAGTCGGCGTACGAAGAATTCAGCATAACTTTTGCACACGGTGTCCGTTTCGGGCCCATAAATACTTTTTGGAAATGTAGTGACCATTTTGGATTGAACTTAAGACTTCGTCGTGACGTATGAGGGATTCTAGCCATTTTCAAAACAATGAGCACTTACATATTTGGAACGGTTGGAGAGTCGGCGTACGAAGAATTCAGCATAACTTTTGCACACGGTGTCCGTTTCGGGCCCATAAATACTTTTTGGAAATGTAGTGACCATTTTGGATTGAACTTAAGACTTCGTCGTGACGTATGAGGGATTTTAGCCATTTTTCGAAAGAATGAGCAATTGCATATTTAGAACGCTTGGATAGTCGACGTACGGAGAATTGAGCGTAACTTTTGCACACGGTGTCCGTTTCGGGCCGATAAGTACTTTTTGGAAATGTAGCGATCGTTTTGGATTGAACTCACAACTTCGTCGTGACGTATGAGGGATTCTAGCCATTTTCAAAACAATGAGCACTTACATATTTGGAACGGTTGGAGAGTCGACGTACGAAGAATTGAGCGTTACTTTTGCACACGATGTCTGTTTCGGGCCCATAAGTACTTTTTGGAAATGTAGCGACCGTTTTGGATTGAACTCACAACTTCGTCATGACGTATGAGGGATTTCAGCCATTTTTCGAAAGAATGAGAACTTGCATATTTGGAACGCTTGGAGAGTCGGCGTACGAAGAATTGAGCGTAACTTTTGCACACGGTGTCCGTTTTGGGCCCATAAGTACTTTTTGAAAATGTAGCGACCGTTTTGCATTGAACTCACCACTTCGTCATGACGTATGAGGGATTTTAGCCATTTTTCGAAAGAATGAGCACTTGCATATTTGGAACGCTTGGAGAGTCGGCGTACGAAGAATTGAGCGTAACTTTTGCACACGGTGTCCGTTTTGGGCCCATAAGTACTTTTTGAAAATGTAGCGACCGTTTTGCATTGAACTCACCACTTCGTCGTGACGTATGAGGGATTTTAGCCATTTTTCGAAAGAATGAGCACTTGCATATTTGGAACGCTTGCATAGTTGGCGTACGAAGAATTCAGCGTAACATTTGCACACGGTGTCCGTTTCGGGCCCATAAGTACTTTTTGGAAATGTAGCGACCCTTTTGGATCGAACTTAAGACTTCGTCGTGACGTATGAGGGATTTCGGCCATTTTTTGAAAGAATGAGCACTTGCATATTTGGAAAGCTTGGAGAGTCGGCGTACGAAGAATTTAGCGTAACTTTTGCACACGGTGTCCGTTTCGGGCCCATAAGTACTTTTTGCAAATTTAGCGATCGTTTTGGATTGAACTCACAACTTTGCCGTGACGTATGAGGGATTTTAGCGATTTTTCAAAAGAATGAGCACTTGCATATTTGGAACGCTTGGATAGTCGGCGTACGGAGAATTGAGCGTAACTTTTGCACACGTTGTCCGTTTTGGGCCCATAAGTACTTTTTGGAAATGTAGCGACCGTTTTGCATTGAACTCACAACTTCGTCGTGACGTATGAGGGATTTTAGCCATTTTTCGAAAGAATGAGCACTTGCATATTTGGAACGCTTGGATAGTCAGCGTACGGAGAATTGAGCGTAACTTTTGCAAAAGGTGTCCGTTTCTGGCCCATATGTACTTTTTGGAAATGTAGTGACCATTTTGGATTGAACTTAAGACTTCATTGTGACGTATGAGGGATTTCAGCCATTTTTCGAGAGAATGAGCACTTGCATATATGTAACGCTTGGAGAGTCGGCGTACGAAGAATTGAGCGTAACTTTTGCACAAGGTGTCCGTTTCGGTCCCGTAAGTACTTTTTGGAAATGTAGCGAGCGTTTTGGATTGAACTCACAACTTCATCGTGACGTATGAGGGATTTCGGCCATTTTTCGAAAGAATGAGCAATTGCATATTTAGAACGCTTGGATAGTCGGCGTACGGAGAATTGAGCGTAACTTTTGCACACGGTGTCCGTTTCGGGCCGATAAGTACTTTTTGGAAATGTAGCGACCGTTTTTGATTGAACTTAAGACTTCGTCGTGACGTATGAGGGATTTTAGCCATTTTTCAAAAGAATGAGCAATTGCATATTGGGAACGCTTGGATAGTTGGCGTACGGAGAATTGAGCGTAACATTTGCACACGGTGTCCGTTTCTGGTCCATAAGTACTTTTTGGAAATGTAGCGACCATTTTGGATTGAACTTAAGACTTCATTGTGACGTATGAGGGATTTCGGCCATTTTTTGAAAGAATGAGCGCTTGCATATTTGGAACGCTTGGAGAGTCGGCGTACGAAGAATTGAACGAAAGTTTTGCACACGATGTCCGTTTTGCGCCCGTAAGTACTTTTTGGAAATGTAGCGAGCGTTTTGGATTGAACTCACAACTTCGTCGTGACGTATGAGGGATTTTGGCCATTTTTCGAAAGAATGAGCAATTGCATATTTAGAATGCTTGGATAGTCGGCGTACGGAGAATTGAGCGTAACTTTTGCACGCAGTGTCCGTTTTGGGCCGATAAGTACTTTTTGGAAATGTAGCGATCGTTTTTGATTGAACTTAAGATTTCGTCATGACGTATGAGGGATTTAAGCCATTTTTCGAAAGAATGAGCAATTGCATATTTGGAACGCTTGGATAGTTGGCGTACGGAGAATTGAGCGTAACATTTACACATGGTGTCCGTTTCGGGCCCATAAGTACTTTTTGGAAATGTAGCGACCGTTCTGGATCGAACTTAAGACTTCGTCGTGACGTATGAGGGATTTCGGCCATTTTTCGAAAGAATGAGCACATGCATATTTGGAACGCTTGGAGAGTCGACGTACGAAGAATTGAGCGTAACTTTTGTCCACGGTGTCCGTTTCGGGCCCATAAGTACTTTTTGGAACTGTAGCGACCGTTCTGGATCGAACTTAAGACTTCGTCGTGACGTATGAGGGATTTCAGCCATTTTTCGAAAGAATGAGCACATGCATATTTGGAACGCTTGGAGAGTCGACGTACGAAGAATTGAGCGTAACTTTTGTCCACGGTGTCCGTTTCGGGCCCATAAGTACTTTTTGGAACTGTAGCGACCGTTCTGGATCGAACTTAAGACTTCGTCGTGACGTATGAGGGATTTCAGCCATTTTTCGAAAGAATGAGCACATGCATATTTGGAACACTTGGAGAGTCGACATACGAAGAATTCAGCGTAACTTTTGCACACGGTGTCCGTTTTCGGCCCATAAGTACTTTTTGGAAATGTAGCGACCGTTTTGGATTGAACTCACAACTTCGTCGTGACGTATGAGGGATTTCAGCCATTTTTCGAAAGAATGAGCACTTACATATTTGGGTCGCTTGGAGAGTCGGCGTACGAAGAATTCAGCGTAACTTTTGGACACGGCGTCCGTTGCGAGCCCATAAGTACTTTTTCGAAGTGTAGCGACCGTTTTGGATTGAACTCACAACTTCATCGTGACGTATGAGGTATTTTAGCAATTTTTTGAAAGAATGAGCACTTGGATATTTGGAACGCTTGGATAGTCGGCGTACGGAGAATTGAGCGTAACTTTTGCACACGGTGTCCGTTTCGGGCCCATAAGTACTTTTTGGAAATGTAGCGACCGTTTGGAATTGAACTCAAAACTTCGTCGTGACGTATAAGGGTTTTTAGACATATTTTGAAAGAATGAGCACTTGCATATTTGGAACGCTTGGATAGTCAGCGTACGGAGAATTGAGCGTAACTTTTGCACACGGTGTCCGTTTCTGGCCCATAAGTACTTTTTGGAAATGTAGCGACCATTTTGGATTGAACTAAAGACTTCATCGTGACGTATGAGGAATTTCGGCCATTTTTCGAAAGAATGAGCACTTGCATATTTGGAACGCCTGGAGAGTCGGCGTACGAAGAATTCAGCGTAACTTTTGCACACGGTGTCCGTTTCGGGCCCATAAGTACTTTTTGGAAATGTAGCGAGCGTTTTGGATTGAACTCACAACTTCGTAGTGACGTATGAGGGATTTCGGCCATTTTTCGAAAGAATGAGCACTT
>NW_019265991.1:0-2872 GCF_002742605.1 Olea europaea var. sylvestris | reverse complement strand
GGTGTCCGTTTCGGGCCCATAAGTACTTTTTGGAAATGTAGCGAGCGTTTTGGATTGAACTCACAACTTCGTAGTGACGTATGAGGGATTTTGTCCATTTTTCGAAAGAATGAGCAATTGCATATTTAGAACGCTTGGATAGTCGGCGTACGGAGAACTGAACGCAACTTTTGTACATGGTGTCCGTTTCGGGCCCATAAGTACTTTTTGGAAATGTAGCGACCGTTTTTGATTGAACTTAAGACTTCGTCGTGACGTATGAGGGATTTTAGCCATTTTTCGAAAGAATGAGCACTTACATATTTGGAACGCCTGGAGAGTCGGCGTACGAAGAATTCAGCGTAACTTTTGCACACGATGTCCGTTCCGGGCCCATAAGTACTTTTTGGAAATGTAGCGACCGTTTTGGATTGAACTCACAACTTCGTAGTGACGTATGAGGGATTTTGTCCATTTTTCGAAAGAATGAGCAATTGCATATTTGGAACGCTTGGATAGTTGGCGTACGAAGAATTCAGCGTAACTTTTGCACACGATGTCCGTTCCGGGCCCATAAGTACTTTTTGGAAATGTAGCGACCGTTTTTGATTGAACTTAAGACTTCGTCGTGACGTATGAGGGATTTTAGCCATTTTTCGAAAGAATGAGCAATTGCATATTTGGAACGCTTGGATAGTTGGCGTACGAAGAATTCAGCGTAACTTTTGTACACGGTGTCCGTTTCTGGCCCATAAGTACTTTTTGGAAATGTAGCGAGCGTTTTGGATTGAACTCACAACTTCGTAGTGACGTATGAGGGATTTCGGCCATTTTTCGAAAGAATGAGCACTTGCATATTTGGAAAGGTTGGAGAGTCGGCGTACGAAGAATTCAGCGTAACTTTTGCACACGGTGTCCGTTTTGGGCCCATAAGTACTTTTTCGAAATGTAGCGACCGTTTTGGATTGAACTCACAACTTCGTCGTGACGTATGAGGGATTTTGGCCATTTTTCGAAAGAAAGAGCACTTGCATATTTGGAAAGGTTGGAGAGTCGGCGTACGAAGAATTCAGCGTAACTTTTGCACACGGTGTCCGTTTTGGGCCCATAAGTACTTTTTCGAAATGTAGCGACCGTTTTGGATTGAACTCACAACTTCGTCGTGACGTATGAGGGATTTTGGCCATTTTTCGAAAGAAAGAGCACTTGCATATTTGGAAAGGTTGGAGAGTCGGCGTACGAAGAATTCAGCGTAACTTTTGCACACGGTGTCCGTTTTGGGCCCATAAGTACTTTTTCGAAATGTAGCGACCGTTTTGGATTGAACTCACAACTTCGTCGTGACGTATGAGGGATTTTGGCCATTTTTCGAAAGAATGAGCACTTGCATATTTGGAAAGGTTGGAGAGTCGGCGTACGAAGAATTCAGCGTAACTTTTTCACACGGTGTCCGTTTGGGGCCCATAATTACTTTTTGGAAGTGTAGCGACCGTTTTGGATTGAACTCACGACTTCGTCGTGACGTATGAGGGATTTTAGTGATTTTTCGAAACAATGAGCACTTGGATATTTGGAATGCTTGGAGAGTCGGCGTACGAAGAATTGAGCGTAACTTTTGTCCACGGTGTCCGTTTCGGGCCCATAAGTACTTTTTGGAAACGTAGCGATCGTTTTGGATTGAACTCACAACTTCGTCGTGACGTATGAGGGATTTTGGCCATTTTTCAAAAGAATGAGCAATTGCATATTTGGAACGCTTGGATAGTCGGCGTACGGACAATTGAGCGTAACTTTTGCACACGGTGTCCGTTTAGGGCCCATAAGTACTTTTTGAAAATGTAGCGACCATTTTGGATTGAACTCACAACTTCGTTGTGACGTATGAGGGATTCTAGCCATTTCCGAAAGAATGAGCACTTGCATATTTGGAACGCTTGGAGAGTCGGCGTACGAACAATTGAGCGTTACTTTTGCACACGGTGTCCGTTTCGGGCCCATAAGTACTTTTTGGAAATGTAGCGACCGTTTTGGATTGAACTCACAACTTCGTCGTGACGTATGAGGGATTTCGGCTATTTTTTGAAAGAATGAGCACTTGCATATTTGGAACGCTTGGAGAGTCGGCGTACGAAGAATTCAGCGTAACTTTTGCACACGGCGTCCGTTTCGGGCCCATAAGTACTTTTTGGAAATGTAGCGAGCGTTTTGGATTGAACTCACAACTTCGTAGTGACGTATGAGGGATTTTGGCCATTTTTCGAAAGAATGAGAAATTTCATATTTAGAACGCTTGGATAGTCGGCGTACGGAGAACTGAATGTAACTTTTGCACATGGTGTCCGTTTCGTGCCCATAAGTACTTTTTGGAAATGTAGCGACCGTTTTTGATTGAACTTAAGACTTCGTCGTGACGTATGAGGGATTTTAGCCATTTTTCGAAAGAATGAGCAATTGCATATTTGGAACGCTTGGATAGTTGGCGTATGGAGAATTGAGCGTAACATTTGCACACGATGTCCGTTTCGGGCCTTAAGTACTTTTTGGAAATGTAGCGACCATTTTGGATTGAACTTAAGACTTCATCGTAACGTATGAGGGATTTCGGCCATTTTTCAAAAGAATGAGCACTTGAATATTTGGAACGCTTGGATAGTCGGCGTACGAAGAATTCAGCGTAACTTTTGCACACGGTGTCCGTTTCGGGCCCATAAGTACTTTTTGGAAATGTAGCGAGCGTTTTGGATTGAACTCACAACTTCGTAGTGACGTATGAGGGATTTCGACCATTTTTCAAAAGAATGAGCAATTGTATATTTAGAACGCTTGGATAGTCGGCGTATGGAGAATTGAGCGTAACTTTTGCACACGGTGTCCGTTTCGGGCCCATAAGTAC
>NW_019265990.1:0-8599 GCF_002742605.1 Olea europaea var. sylvestris | reverse complement strand
TCGTATCTAATGGATTTGATATGAATACTAGATGATTGCATAATGTTTGCAATCTAAATTTGCGAAATTATTGCTCAAATTATAAGCATAATTTCCAAATTAAACAATCAAGATGGCGTGTCTTATTAATGTTAGTCATCTTAAATTTCAACTTTTTAATAAGTGTTAGTTGATATGTTAATAAATGGTTTTACAATATTATTTGTTAAATACCTCCAATTAATTAAATCGAGAATAAGATACTTCACATTTCTGTTAAGGGATGCTATTACACATCAGGTCAACATCATTGTTCTCCTTGTTATAATTGACTTATGGTCAGAGCTTAATTTTTTCATCTAATTATTATGATATATTACATAAAATTGATCAATCACAATGCAGAGAGATGGAAAGTAAAGAATGCTGAAAAGAGTTATGTAGTTTTAATCTTATCCCAAATGGGTAATATTTAATAATACAATTTGCAGATTGTCAATTTGATTAGACAATTCTCTCATCATTAAGAAGGAGAAATTAACAAGTTGAAAATAATGTATAAATTCATCATTATTTAAATTTCGGCAAAAGATCATTCGAGCCAGAAGTTCGAAAAATAATTTATTTAGATGTATTTACTAGACCAAAGGGATCAATAATATCTCATACATCATCTTCAAATGCTAAAACTCAAATTAACGTCCTAAAGGACAATTAGTTAATATGATATTTGATGGTAGATCTTAAGCGTGATGATATTCGATTTTAATATAAAAATCTCCAAATAAAAATGGAGAGTATTTAGACAAAACAAGATTTAAAACCCCAGAAGAGGTTCAAGTACCTGAGATCATGGAACTTGAGGTATATCACTATGATATGTTGTTATGAGAAAAGAAATAGATCGATAAAAAAAAGTTGCCGAAAATATTTTCACACACGATGTACTGCATCATATCGTTAATAGAGAAGGATTGAAATAAATTCGTTGAACTATATTGATTGAAGTAATGATTGCTCAAATGAATGGACACAATCCTAATAAAATTAAACTTACTAGAGAAACTTTAAGTTTTTTTTATCTATAGTTTCAATACCTAAAAGTGTATACTTATACCAATTGAAAATGGAAAAGTAGTAAAATCATAATATGAAATGTATGGCCCTTTATATAATGAATCTCACGAAGACTTGTACAAACAAATTTGTTATTGTTGACCTCCGAAAATGGCCAACAGCTGTCGTAAGAAGATATTGTATATGTGGATATATTTCATTGTATGTAAACTATTAATAGTATATTTGTATAAAGAGATGAACAGTAGGAAATGGAAGTATATTGTATTCTCTTGTCCATATTTCTAAGATCCCTTTAACTGATACAAGAATTGCTTATTTATGGTGATTAGGCCGATGTGGTCACCGTTGGATTGGATCCATGTGGCTTGATCTGCTGACCCTAGTGTCACATTAACTCCATTACATATTAATTACAATGATAGACTTTTAATAAGAGCTCAACCGCACTACAAAGCTAGGCTGACATTCATGATACTTATTAACTGTGAGCGTCACATCAGTCTACTCTGAAGGCGTGCTTGCCTGAACCATGAATGGCTTCAGATACTCCAGGAGTTTGGTGGTAAAAGGTAAACCACCTCGAAAGAACTTATTGCAACGACCTCGGCGCATCTTGTAACAACCTCGGATGTTGATCCCTTTTATGCCAATTCTTGGGTGTTTCCACCTGGACTGTTCTGCATTAATCAGCAACAGTAGTCTCCCAAGTCTATGTATGATCATTCATGTGGTACATAGAATTTATAATCTCTAAGAAAAGAAGTCCACGGTTAATGTGAGTCCTCCAAGTTTAATTTACTAACATTGATGTGGAAATTAGAATTTATGAGAGGAAGGTGATGTCGAAATTAGAATTTATATCCCCCCCCATTCAGTTGAGGCTCTAAAGGGGGACCAGCTGAGGCACCTCCATAGAAAACCCGAGGCTCTTCAAGAGATAGGCCAATGTACCTTTTTAGAGTGGAGTTGCAAAGGTGGAGAGTATCAGAATGAGGGGTTGGATAGGGTAAGCATGCAAACATGTGAATGATCTTGAGCATTATGCTGTAATGATTACTTGTCGTTGTGAATCACTAGATAGGACAGCTAGTAACAGTTCTCCTTCCAATGCTCATAACTGATGACGCATTAAATGAGCATGGATAGTATTTGCAGCCATGCAAACCTATTTCTCAGGCAAAGTGGAGCGTGTGGGAAGCACCACGCCAATTAGGCCTTTGAATACGAAACGGTAGGCTTTTGAGCGGTTGAGATTTAAATTGCCAGATCGACGGCTGGGGAATTATGATGTTTGAATTGAACGGCCAAGATTAGATAGGGTTGGCTATAATAAGGGGGAATGGAGGCGAGAATTATTTTTCACTTTTGCCTTGAAATTGTGCTTCTGAGTTGCTTGAATTCTCTCTGCAATTTTCATTTTCGATTTTTTGGGAAATACTTGTGCTTTTATCAAGCAAGTTTTTTGTAAGTATCTGAAGAATTTTGTAAATTTTGTCATGACGTCTTCTAGTTCATCTATAGGGGTAGATGTGAAAAGAGTGGGTGCTGAGATAGGAGAAAAAGTTACTAGTATTGCCGACCTAGCTGTTGCAATCATGGCTAGCCAGAGTTGTTTGCCCATAGTTGGAGGAGGATGTGGGGGCGAGCGTTGGGGGCTGAAAAAATTCAGTCTATTGATGATGCCTCATTTTTAATGAATGTGAGAGAAAAATACCACATCTCGTACGATTATGAACTATTAGCCCCCTTCTTCTAATGAGTGAGCCTGGTATCCAAAGTCGGGCTGTGTGGCCATCAGTGAATTCTTTCTAAAAACAGGACTCCGACTTCCCTTGTACCCATTTTTTAGGACTGTTCTTGGGTTGTATGGGTTGGCTCCTACCTAGCTCGTCCCTAATGCCTGGGCTCAACTGGTGGGGTCGTATTTCCTTTGGAAAGAGAACTCACTGGGTGAGGACATGCCACTCCACGTATTCCAGACCTTGTTTCAACCTAGGTAGTTAGGAGAAAGGGATTCCAAAGGGTGGTATTCTCTCTGTACACGGGGTCACATGCTCCCTTTGTCATAGGCCTCCTCTCCTCCATTAAAGGGTGGAAGGAAACATGGTCTTAGGTAAGGGGAAAGTGGCAGGTGTGTGAGGGTAACACCATTCCCCATGTAACAATTTCGACCTCATACTCTGAAGCTAGTAAGTGACATTCTTTAATGCTTTATGTGGATAATATTTTTCATATGGTCTAATGTTGTATTTGTTTGACTGTACAGGGGGCGTTGATAGGTTTGAGCTAAGTTCATCGGAACTTGAGCTCATCAGGGATATTTACTTACGCCCGCTTCGTCACGAGAGTTTGAGAGGCTCGTCGTTTCGAGATGATTTTTTGAGGAGTTTAACTTGATGGCTAGCTAAGGTAGTTCTGTATAGCTTTTGTAGCTTTTCATAATCATGGTTTATCAACTGTGCTTTTAATATTGATGGTTTCATCGACTTGGTAACAAAAAATTTTGAGAAGAGGAGGCATTCGACCTCTGACATGGCCACTATCTTGGCGGCGACTTCCACTGCTAGAAGGAAAGGGCTGAAGCCCTCACTTATTGTTGGGAGGCAAGTGACAGATCGAGTAGAGAAGGTCAGGAAGGAGGCTGCTATCGAAGAAGCCCTTGGGAAGCCTCATTTGGATAAAGGAAAGGGAAAAGTAGAGGAGGTCCCTAAGAGAAGACAAAGTTTTTCTACTAACAGAGTAGGTGGGTCAGCTGCTAATCCACCCATGCCTCGCTCCGAAGCTCCTGTAGGGGAAAAGCTAATGGCAACATCGATTGCGATCGTGAGGGAAGAGCAGAAGAGGGCCTTTGAGGTAGACCCCCCTCATAGTTCGAAAAAGGGATAGACGTTCAGTAGGTCTTCGTCGGCGAAGGCTACCCTTCGCATAAAGCTCTCCATTTTATACAGAAGCGATGAGCTGGCCTCGAAGGTTTTGACGATGATGCTTCCAGAAGTGCAAACTACTTCAGCAACATTTCACAAGTACTAGACGGAACGTTGGCAATACTTTGTGGAGTCCAGCGAGTGTGGCGACGTGTTCATGATAATGGTGAGCCAAATGGCGAAGGTGTTTGGAACTACCATCCAGGCTGAGGCCCTCATTAAAAACCTCGTGCATAAGAATAAAGGGTATCTAACCCAGGCCAACGAGGCTGAGGAAGTAGCAAAAAAATCTAAGTCCGAAGTGGAGGCTCTGAAAAAGAGCCAGGCCGAAGAGTCGATGAAGCTCGCTTCTGCCTTAGAAGAAATTGAAAATTTGTGGGTAGAGACATCAGACAACCACCAAAGGATTACTGTTGAGGCCTTGAAGTTGGCCAATGCTTCCTTGAAGTAGTAGGTGGGGGAGCTAAACTCCTGAATCTCTAGTCTAGTAAAAGAGGTTGAGACGACAAGGAAGGAGGCCGAAGTTGCTGGTAGTGCGACAGAAAAAAGATACATTGCCAACTTCCACCTAATGGAGGTGTACCAAAGCATTGGTGCTTACTGGTGAAGGTACACCTATACCGAGGTAGTGGAGTGGATTGAGGCCAACCTCCCAACTGTCCATACCTCTGAACTAAGGATAGAGTTTTTGGAGGAGGGTGGGAGCCACAAACGCCGGCAAAAGGGAGTCAAATTATTGAAATTGAAGATGAAGTCCTTGAGGTAGAAGTTGATGTTCAAGAAGTAGCTCCCCATGCCATAGTTCCATTTGTACCTTCCCCTCCCCCACCTGCTTAGATAAGAGTTTTATTCTTTCTTTTTTACTTGTAACTTTGGCCTCCGAGGCCCTCAATGTACAATTTTTTTTTAGTAATTAATGGAATTCTTTCCTTTACAAGTTTATTCATCTGTTCATGTTTACTGACTTGTACTGTTTTATGCAAACACTTTATTGCTTTTTAATCAGTACTTACAAAGTGTTGGTAGTTCGAACGTATAGTTTGTTTCATCATATTTGAGGTTGATTGTAATAAGAGCCTCTTTTCATACTTTGTCGATTAATAAAGTGGTCCCGCTTTGGGACTCAACTTAGTATAATAACATAACTCACAAAGTTAATGCCGAACTTGTTGAATTTAATAAACTAATACAAGGTCAAATATAAAACTCATAGATAATACTTTCGCAGATGTTCTGCGTTCCATAGATGAGATTGTACATTTCCACCCAAGGTTTTGATTTTGTAGATAACAGCTCTGACCTCTTCTTTTATGCGATATGGTCCTTCCCAGTTCGGACCTAAGGTTCCAACCCCTGCTTCCTTTGAGGACAAGAACACCTTGCGGAGGACGAGGTCGTCTATACGAAACATCTTTTTCTTAACCTTCGAGTTATAGTACCTCGTCATCTTTCTTTGGTATATAGCCAATTTGGATTGGGATTCATCCCTCTTTTCTTCAAGGAAATCCAATTCGCACCTTCTTAACTCCTCGTTGGAAATTTCATTGAAGTGTATCCTTTGAGGTGTTGGTAGACCAACTTCGACTGGACTCATAGCCTCGGCTCCTTACTCCTTAGGTCATGGAAAAAGGGGTTTGACCAGTGACAGTTCTGCTTGTAGTTCGGATCACCCATAAGACTTGAGGTAGCTCGTCAACCAAGCACCTTTCGAGGCATCCAACTTCCTCTTCAATATATATTTGATGGTCTTATTAACAGCTTCAACTTATCCATTTGCCTGAGGGTGGTGTGGGGAAGAAAAATATTTCTTGATCCCCAATTCGTCGCATAGGTTTCTAACCTTTTTGTTGTCAAATTGGCGCTCATTGTCTGACACAATCGAGTGGGGAATCCCAAATCTGCAAATAATATTCTTTCACAAGAATTTTGAAGTATTAGCTTCAGTTATCTTGGATAGATGCTCGGCTTCAACCCATTTAGTAAAATAATTGATTGCCACAATAGCAAAATAGGCACTGCCTCGTCCTTTAGGCAAAGGTCCAATCAAATCAACTCCTTATTTGGTGAACGGCCAGGGGCTAGAAACAACATTGAGCTCCTGGGAAGGTTGTCATTGGACAGTTGCGAAATGTTGGCATTTATCACACCTCTTCGCAAATCGTTGGGCGTCCTTTTTCAGGGTCAGCCAATAGTATCCTTGTTTTAGAACATTTTGGATGAAAGCGCATCCTCCAGAGTGGTTGCCACACACTCTTTCATGTATTTCTCTCAAACGTAAGTAGATTGTTCTCCATCCATACATTGGAGCAGGGCCAAGGAGAAACCTCGTTTGTAAAGTACGCCATTTTGAAAAATAAGGTGTGCAACTCGCCTTTTCAGCTTTCGTGCTTCCTCTTTGTTAGAGGGCAGGAGTTGGTCTTGTAGAAAGGTAATGATTGGGGTCATCCATGTAGGGGTATCTTCTACCCACATCACACCTTCTTCCTTAGAAATGGAGGAATTCGACACGTGTTCAATGGGGACAACAGTAAGCAGTTTGGAGTCCTTGCTGCTGGCCAACTTTGAAAGGGCGTTGGCATGGGAATTTTCACTCCAAATGATTTGTATCAATTCAAATTTTCAAAAGCGGGGATCAATTCGATGACCTGTTTGAGATATATAGCCATTCTTTTGTCCTTGGCGTCAAAGTTGCCATTAACCTGGTTAATCACCATTTGGGAATCACAATTGGTGTGAAGTCCCTTAACCTGCATTTCTCTAGCCAATCTAAGGCATGCCAAGAAAGCCTCATATTCGGCAACGTTGTTGGTTGCTTTGAACCCACACCTTACAACATAATTGAGTTTGTGTCCCTCTGGACTAATTAGGATAATGCCTGCTCCATACCCGATTTCTCCTGAGGATCCATCAACAAACAAACTTCAGGTGGGGAGGTCGGCTGGCTCCATTTCCACTTTCATTTCTGGAAGAGGTGTAAATTCGGCTGCAAAATTAGCCAATGCGTGACCCTTTATTGATATCCTTGCTTTGAAGATTATGTCCAACTCACTAATTCAACAACCTACTTCAACAATCTTCCAGAAGCATCTATTTTCTGAAACACTTGTTTGAGAGGAAAGTTAGTTAGCACCTTAACAGTGTGTGCTTAAAAGTAGGGCCTCAACTTTTGTGAAGCGGTGATTAGTGATAGAACAAGTTTTTCCATATCTGGATAGCGTGTTTCAGCTGCCAAAAGCGCCTTGCTTATGTAGTAGACAGGTAGCTACCGACCTTCCTCTTCTCGCAGTAACATCAAGTTGACCGTTTCTATGGTTATAGATAGATACAACAGCAAAGACTTCCCATTTCTAGGCTTCGACAGGAGGGGTGTCTGGCCGATGTACTTTTTCAACCTCTGCAAGGCTTCTTCACAATCCTATGTCCATTGGAATCAGTTTCCGTCTTTGAGAATTTTGAAAAATGGGATGCACTTATTCATTGCTTTGGATACAAAGCAACTTAGCACAGCTACGCATTGTGAGGCTTTAGACCTCTTTGGATTTCTGAGGCGACCTTATCTCTATCAATGCCTTAATTTTCTCCGAATTGGCCTCATTGCCCCTTTGATTCACTATGTGCCCTAGAAATTTTCCTGAGGTCACTCCAAAGGGGGTTTAATCTCATTCTATACTTACGAATAATCTGTAAGATCTTTTCCAAGTGCTGGATGTGGTCGTCAGTTTTCAACCTTTTTGCCAACTTGTCGTCTACATAAACCTCTATTGTTTTGCCCAGGAGGTCAGCAAACATCTTGTTTACAAGTCTCTGGTAGGTGGTTCAGGTATTTTTCAACCCGAAGGGCATCACCTTATAGCAATACAGACCTCTGTCCGTGATGAAGGACGTGTGCTCTTCATCCGTGGGGTTATGGTTATAGCCGGAGTAAGTGTCCATAAAACTAAACAATTCATGGCTAGCTATGGAATCAACCAACTATTCAATTCGTGGGAGTGAGAAGCTGTCTTTAGGACAAGCCTAGTTCAGATTAGTGAAATCCACGCACACTCTCCACTTCTCGTTGTGCTTCTTGACTAGCACCAGGTTGGAAACCCACTTCGGATAGACTAACTCCTTGATAAATTGGTTGGCGATCAACTTTTGCACCTCGTCTTTCAAGGCTTCGTACCTTTTTGGATTTAAGGCTCTCCTTTTTTTCCGGTAAAGACTTGAGTTGGGACTGGTCTTTAAGTGATGGCAACTAACCTTCGGATCTATCCGAACCATTTTTTCATGTTTCCATGCAAACACATCCAAGTTACTTCGCAGGAAGTTCTTTTGGTGGAGCCATTTGGGGCTCGTCTTCAATTATGCAGGGGTCCAGTTCGTCAACTTGGGGAAATTTTACATACCCCATTCCTTCCTCAGGGATATTCTGAATCTCCATGGCCTCTTCTTTAGAGGCATCAATCATGTAGACATCCTCCCCTTGTACAGGGTCGCCGACCTGATCGATCTCCATTAATATGACGTTAATGCTTAGTAGATTGTATTTTTGCACAAAGCTAGAATAACATTCCCTGGCACTTTGTTGGTCGCCTCTGACAACAGCAATGCCCCATTCAATGGGAAACTTCATG
>NW_019265989.1:0-8601 GCF_002742605.1 Olea europaea var. sylvestris | reverse complement strand
ATTTCGTCATTTTTCTCGACTGTGTCGGAATGGGCTCAAATTTGACAGGTTGATCGGGAACAAAAATCGCGCCTGGTGTAATTGCGTCATTTTTCGCGACTGTGTCGGAATTGGCTAAAATTTAACTTGTTGATAGGAAACAAAATCCCCGTCGGGGGCAATTTCGTCATTTTTCTCGACTGTGTCGGAATTGGCTGAAATTTGGGAGTTTGATCGGAAATAAAAATCGCGCAGGGGGCAATTTCGTCATTTTTCGCGACTGTATCGGAATAGGCTCAAATTTGACCAGTTGATCGGGTTCGTCATTTTTCTCGACCGTGTCGGAATTGGCTAAAATTTAACTGGTTGATCGGAAACAAAAAGCGCGTCATTTTTCTCGACCGTGTCGGAATTGGCTAAAATTTAACTGGTTGATCGGAAACAAAAAGCGCGTCATTTTTCTCGACCGTGTCGGAATTGGCTGAAATTTGGCAGTTTGATCTAAAATAAAAATTGCGCCGGGGGCAATTTCGTCATTTTTCTCGACTGTGTCGGAATGGGCTCAAATTTGGAAGGTTGATCGGGTACAAAAATAGCGCCGGGTTTAATTTCGTCATTTTTCACGACTGTGTCGGAATTGGCAAAAATTTGACTGGTTTATCGGAAACAAAAACCGCGCCTACGGCAGTTTCTTCATTTTTCTCGATTGTGTCGGAATTGGCTGAAATTTGGCAGTTTGATCGGAAATAAAAATCTCGCCGGCGGCAATTTCGTCATTTTTCTCGACTGTGCCGGAATGGACTCAAATTTGACAGGTTGATCGGGAATAAAAATTGCGCCGGGGGCAATTTCGTCATTTTTCTGGACGACGTCGGAATGGGCTTAAATTTAACAGGTTGATCGGAAACAAAAATCGCGCCGGGGGCTATTTCGTCATTTTTCGCTACTGTGTCGGAATGGGCTCAAATTTGACAGGTTGATCGGGAACAAAAATCGAGCCGGGTGTAATTTCGTAATTTCTCATGACTGCGTCGGAATTGGCTAAAACTTAACTGGTTGATCGGAAACAAAAATCGCGCCTGGGGCAATTTCGTCATTTTTCTCGACTGCGTCGGAATTGGCTGAAATTTGGGAGTTTGATCGGAAATAAAAATCGCGCCGGCGGCTATTTCGTCATTTTTCTCGACTGTGTCGGAATTGGCTCAAATATGACAGGTTTATCGGGAACAAAAATCGCGCAGGGGGCAATTTCGTCATTTTTCTCGACTGTGTCGAAATTGGCTGAAATTTGGCAGTTTGATCTAAAATAAAAATTGCGTCGGGGGCAATTTCGTCATTTTTCTCGACTGTGTCTGAATGGGCTCAAATTTGACAGGTTGATCGGGAACAAAAATCGCGCCGGGTGTAATTTCGTCATTTTTCGCGACTGTATCGGATTGGGCTAAAATTTAACTGGTTGATCGGAAACAAAAATCGCGCCGGGGGCAATTTCATCATTTTTCTCGACTGCGTCGGAATTGGATGAAATTTGGGAGTTTGATCGGAAATAAAAATCGCGTCGTCGGCTATTTCGTGATTTTTCTCGACTGTGTCGGAGTGGGCTCAAATTTGACAGGTTTATCGGGAACAAAAACCGCGCCGGGGGCAATTTCGTCATTTTTCTCGACTGTGTCGAAATTGGCTGAAATTTGGCAGTTTGATCTAAAATAAAAATTGCGCCGGGGGCAATTTCGTCATTTTTCTCGACTGTGTCGGAATGGGCTCAAATTTGACAGGTTGATCGGGAACAAAAATCGTGCCGGGTGTAATTTCGTCATTTTTCGCGACTGTGTCGGAATTGGCTAAAATTTAACTGGTTGATCGGAAACAAAAATCGCTCCGGGGGCAATTTCGTCAATTTTCTTGACTGCGTCGGAATTGGCTGAAATTTGGGAGTTTGATCGGAAATAAAAATCGCGTCGGCGGCTATTTCGTCATTTTTCTAGACTGTGTCGGAATAGGCTCAAATTTGACCGGTTAATCGGGAACAAAAGCCGCGCCGGGGGCAATTTCGTCATTTTTCTCGACCGTGTCGGAATTGGCTGAAATTTGGCCGTTTGATCTAAAATAAAAATCGCGCAGTGGGCAATTTCGTCATTTTTCTCGACTGTGTCGGAATGGGCTCAAATTTGACAGGTTGATCGGGAACAAAAATCGCGCCGGGTGTAATTGCGTCATTTTTCGCGACTGTGTCGGAATTGGCTAAAATTTAACTGGTTGATCGGAAACAAAAACTGCGCCGGGGGCAGTTTCGTCATTTTTCTCGACTGTGTCGGAATTGGCTGAAATTTGGCAGTTTGATCGGAAATAAAAATCGGGCCGGCGGTAATTTCGTCGTTTTTCGCGACTGTGTCGGAATTGGCTGAAATTTGGCAGTTTGATCTAAAATAAAAATCGCGCTGGGGGCAATTTCGTCATTTTTCTCGACTGTGTCGGAATGGGCTCAAATTTGACAGGTTGATCGGGAACAAAAATCGTCGCCGGGTGTAATTTCGTCATTTTTCGCGACTGTGTCGGAATGGGCTCAAATTTGACAGTTTGATCGGAAACAAAAATCACGCCAGGGGTAATTACGTCATTTTTCTTGCCTGTGTTGGAATTTTTTTGAAATTTGGCAGTTTGATCGGAAATAAAAATCGCACCGGCGGCTATTTCGTCATTTTTCTCGACTGTGTCGGAATGGGCTCAAATTTGACAGGTTGATCGGGTGCAAAAACCGCTCTGGGTGTAATTTCGTCATTTTTCGCGACTGTGTCTGAATTGGCTAACTGGTTGATCGGAAACAAAAACTGCGCCGGGGGCAATTTCGTCATTTTTCTTGACTATGTCGGAATTGGCTGAAATTTGGCAGTTTGATCGGAAATAAAAATCGCGCCGACTACAATTTCGTTATTTTTCTCGACTGTGTCGGAATGGGCTCAAATTTGACAAGTTTATCGGGAACGAAAATCGTGCCGGGTGTAATTTCGTTATTTTTGGCGACTGTGTCGGAATTGGCTGAAATTTGGCATTTGATCTAAAATAAAAATCGAGCCGGGGGCAATTTCATCATTTTTCTCGACTGTGCCGGAATGGGCTCAAATTTGACAGGTTGATCGGGAACAAAAACAGCGCCGGGTGTAATTTCGTTATTTTTCCCGACTGTGTCGGAATGGGCTCAAATTTGACAGTTTGATCGGAAACAAAAATCGCGCCGGGGGTAATTACGTCATTTTTCTCGACTGTGTTGGAATTTGCTGAAATTTGGCAGTTTGATCGGAAATAAAAATCGCACCAGCGGCTATTTCGTCATTTTTCTCGACTGTGTCGGAATGGGCTCAAATATGACAGGTTTATCGGGAACAAAAACCGCGCCGGGGGCAATTTCGTCATTTTTCTCGACTGTGTCGGAATTGGCTGAAATTTGGCAGTTTGATCGGAAATAAAAATCGCACCAGCGGCTATTTCGTCATTTTTCTCGACTGTGTCGGAATTGGCTGAAATTTGGCGGTTTGATCTAAAATAAAAATCGCGCCGGGGGTAATTTCATCATTTTTCTCGACTATGTCGGAATGGGCTCAAATTTGACAGGTTGATCGGGAACAAAAATCGTGCCGGGTGTAATTTCGTCATTTTTCGCGACTGTGTCGGAATTGGCTAAAATTTAACTGGTTGATCGGAAACAAAAATCGTGCCGAGGGCAATTTGGTCATTTTTCTCGAGTGCTTCGGAATTGGCTGAAATTTGGGAGTTTGATCGGAAATAAAAATCGCGCCGGCGGCTATTTCGTCATTTTTCTCGACTGTGTCGGAATAGGCTCAGATTTGACAGGTTTATCGGGAACAAAAATCGCGCCGGGGGCAATTTCGTCATTTTTCTCGACTGTGTCGGAATTGGCTGAAATTTGGCAGTTTGATCTGAAATAAAAATAGCACCGGGGGCAATTTCGTCATTTTTCTCGACTGTGTCGGAATGGGCTCAAATTTGACAGGTTGATCGGGAGCAAAAACTGCGCTGGGTGTAATTTCGTCATTTTTTGCGACTGTGTAGGAATGGGCTGAAATTTGAAAGTTTGATCTGAAATAAAAATAGCACCGGGGGCAATTTCGTCATTTTTCTCGACTGTGTCGGAATGGGCTCAAATTTGACAGGTTGATCGGGAGCATAAATCGCGCTGGGTGTAATTTCGTCATTTTTCGCGACTGTGTCTGAATTGGCTAAAATTTGAGTGGTTGATCGGAAACAAAAACTGCGCCGGGGGCAATTTCGTCATTTTTCTTGACTGTGTCGTAATTGGCTGAAATTTGGCAGTTTGATCGGAAATAAAAATCGCGCCGACGGCAATTTCGTCATTTTTCGCTACTGTGTCGGAATTGGCTAAAATTTGACGTGTTGATAGGAAACAAAAACCGTGTCGGGGCAATTTCGTCATTTTTCTCCACTGTGTCGGAATTGGCTGAAATTTGGCATTTTGATCTGAAATAAAAATCGCGCCGGGGGCAATTTCGTCATTTTTCTCGACTGTGTCGGAATGGGCTCTAATTTGACAGTTCGATCGGAAACAAAAATCGCGCCAGGGGCAATTTCGTCATTTTTCTCGACTCTGTCGAAATGGGCTCGAATTTGACAGTTTGATCGGAAACAAAAATCGCGCCGGGGGCAATTTCGTCATTTTTCTCGACTGTGTCGAAATGGGCTCGAATTTGACAGTTTGATCGGAAACAAAAATCGCGCCGGGGGCAATTTCGTCATTTTTCTCGACTGTGTCAGAATTGGCTGAAATTTGGCAGTTTGATCGGAAATAAAAATCGCGCCTAGGGCAATTTCGTTATTTTTCGCTACTGTGTCGGAATTGGCTGAAATTTGGCAGTTTGATCTGAAATAAAAATCGCCCCGGGGGTAATTTCGCCATTTTTCTCGACTGTGTCGAAATGGGATCAAATTTGACAGGTTGATCGGGAACAAAAATAGCGCCGGGTTTAATTTCGTCATTTTTCATGACTGTGTCGGAATTGGCTAAAATTTGACTGGTTGATCAGAAACAAAAATCGTGCCGAGGGCAATTTCGTCATTTTTCTCGACTGTGTCGAAATTGGCTGAAATTTGGCAGTTTGATAGGAAATAAAAATCGCGCTGGCGGCAATTTCGTCATTTTTCTCGACTGTGCCGGAATGGGCTCAAATTTGACAGGTTGATCGGGAACAAAAATTGCGCCGGGGGTAATTTCGTCATTTTTCTCGACGATGTCGGAATGGGCTGAAATTTAACAGGTTGTTTGGAAACAAAAATCGCGCAGGGGCAATTTCGTCATTTTTCTCGACTGTGTCGGAATGGGCTCAAATTTGACAGGTTGATCGGGAACCAAAATCGCGTCGGGTGTAATTTCGTCATTTTTCGCGACTGTGTCGGAATTGGCTAAAATTTGACTGGTTCATCGTAAACAAAAACCGCGCCGAGGGTAATTTCGTCATTTTTCTCGACTGTGTCGGAATTGGCTGAAATTTGGCAGTTTGATCAGAAATAAACATCGCGCCGGGGGCAATTTTGACATTTTTTTCGACTGTGTCGGAATGGACTCAAATTTGACAGGTTGATCGGGAACCAAAATCGCGTCGGGTGTAATTTCGTCATTTTCCGCGACTGTGTCGGAATTGGCTAAAATTTGACTGGTTCATCGGAAACAAAAATCGAGCCGAGGGTAATTTCGTCATTTTTCTCGACTGTGTCGTAATGGGCTCTAATTTGACAGGTTTATCTGGAACGAAAATCGCGCCGGGTGAAATTTCGTCATTTTTCGCGACTGTGACGGAATTGGCTGAAATTTGGCAGTTTGACCTAAAATAAAAATCACGCCGGGGGCAATTTCGTCATTTTTTCTCGACTGTGTCGGAATGGGCTCAAATTTGACAGTTTGATCGGAAACAAAAATCGCGCCGGGGGCAATTTCGTCATTTTTTTCGACTGTGTCGGAATGGGCTCGAATTTGACAGTTTGATCGGAAGCAAAAATCGCGCCGGGGGCAATTTCGTCATTTTTCTCGACTGTGTCGGAATTTGCTGAAATTTTGCAGTTTGATCGGAAATAAAAATCGTGCCGGTGGCAATTTCGTCATTTTTCTCGACTATGTCAGAATGGGCTCAAATTTGAAAGGTTGATCGGGAACAAAAATCGCGCCTGGGGCAATTTCGTCAATTTTCTCGACTGTGTCGGAATTGGCTGAAATTTGGCAGTTTGATCGGAAATAAAATTCATGCCGGCGGCGATTTCGTCATTTTTTCTCGACTGTGTCAGAATGGGCTCAAATTTGACCGGTTTATCTGGAACAAAAATCGCGCCGGGTGTAATTTCGTCATTTTTCGCGACTGTATCGGAATTGGCTAATATTTGACTATTTGATCGGAAACAAAAATCGTGCCGGGGGCAATTTCGTCATTTTTCTCGACTGTGCCGGAATTGGCTGAAATTTGGCAGTTTGATCTGAAACAAAAATCGCAGCGACGGCAATTTCGTCATTTTTTCGACTGCGTCGGAATGGGCTCAAATTTGACAGGTTGATCGGGAACAAAAATAGCGCCGGGTGTAATTTCGTCATTTTTCGCGACTGTGTCGGAATTGGTTAAATGTGACTGGTTGATCGGAAACAAAACCCGCGCCGACGGTAATTTCGTCATTTTTCTCGACTGTGTCGGAATTGGCTTAATTTTTTTCAGTTTGATCTGAAATAAAAATCGCGCCGGAGGCAATTTCGTCATTTTTCTCGACTGTGTCGGAATGGGCTCAAATTTGACGGGTTTATCGGGATCAAAAATCGCGCCGGGTGTATTTTCATCATTTTTCGCGACTGTGTCGGAATTGGCTAAAATTTGACTGGTTGATCGGAAACAAAAACCGCGCTGGGGGCAATTTCGTCATTTTCTTGACTGTGTCGGAATTGCCTAAAATTTGGCCGTTTGATCGGAAATAAAAATCGCGCCGGCGGCAATTTCGTCATTTTTCTAGACTGTGTCGGAATGGGCTCAAATTTGACAGGTTGATCGGGAACAAAAATAGCGCCGGGTGTAATTTCGTCATTTTTCGCGACTGTGTCGGAATTGGTTAAATTTGACTGGTTGATTGGAAACAAAAATCGCGCCGAGGGCAATTTCGTCATTTTTCTCGACTGTGTCGGAATTGGCTGAAATTTTTTAGTTTGATCGGATATAAAAATCGCGCCGGCGGTAATTTCGTCATTTTTCTCGACTGTGTCGGAATGGGCTCAAATTAGACAGGTTTATCGGGAACAAAAACTGCGCTGGGTGTAATTTCGTTATTTTTCGCTACTGTGTCGGAATTGGCTAAAATTTAACTTGTTGATCGGAAACAAAAATCGCGCCAGGGGCAATTTCGTCATTTTTCTCGACTGTGTCGGAATTGGCTGAAATTTAGCAGTTTGATCTGAAATAAAAATCGCCCCGGGGGCAATTTCTCCATTTTTCTCGACTGTGTCGGAATGGGCTCAAATTTGACAGGTTGATCCGGAACAAAAATAGCGCCGGGTTTAATTTCGTCATTTTTCACGACTATGTCGAAATTGGCTAAAATTTGACTGGTTGATCGGAAACAAAAACCGCGCCGAGGGCAATTTCGTCATTTTTCTCGACTGTGTCGGAATTGGCTGAAATTTGGCAGTTTGATCGGAAATAAAAATCGCGCCGGCGGCAATTTCTTCATTTTTTCTCGACTGTGCCGGAATGGGCTCAAATTTGACAGGTTGATCGGGAACAAAAATTGCGCCGCGGGCAATTTCGTCATTTTTCTCGACGATGTCAGAATGGGCTGAAATTTAACAAGTTGATCGGAAACAAAAATCGCGTCGAGGGCAATTTCGTCATTTTTCGCGACTGTTTCGGAATGAGCTCAAATTTGGCAGGTTGATAGGAAACAAAAACCGCGCCGGGGCAATTTCGTAATTTTTCGCGACAGTGTCGAAATTGGCTAAAATTTGACTGGTTGATCGGAAACAAAAATCGCGCAGGTGCAATTTCGTCATTTTTCTCGACTGTGTCGGAATTGGCTGAAATTTGTCATTTTGATCTGAAATAAAAATCGCGCCGGGGCAATTTCATCATTTTTCTAGACTGTGTCGGAATGGGCTCAAATTTGACAGTTGATCGAAAACAAAAATCGCGCCGGGAGCAATTTCGTCATTTTTCTCGACTGTGTCAGAATTGGCTGAAATTTGGCAGTTTGCTCTGAAATCAAAATCGCGCCGGGGGCAATTTCGTCATTTTTCTCGACAGTGTCGGAATTGGCTGAAATTTGTCATTTTGATCTGAAATAAAAATCGCGCTGGGGGCAATTTCGACATTTTTCTCGACTGTGTCGGAATGGGCTAAAATTTGACAGGTTGAACGGAAACCAAAATCGCGCCGGTGGCAGTTTCGCCATTTTTAGCGACTGTGTCGGAATGGGCTCAAATGTGCCAGGTTGATCGGAAACAAAAATCCCGCCGGGGGCAATTTCTTCATTTTTCACGACTGTTTCAGAATGGGCTCAAATTTGACAGGTTGATCGGGAACAAAAATCGCGCCGGGTGTAATTTCGTCATTTTTCGCGACTGTGTCG
>NW_019265988.1:2700-8609 GCF_002742605.1 Olea europaea var. sylvestris | reverse complement strand
GTCGCGAAAAATGACGAAATTGCCTCCGGCGCGATTTTTGGTTCCGTTCAACCTGGCAAATTTTAGCCCATTCCGACACCGTCAAGAATAATGACGAAATTGCCCCCGGCGCGATTTTTGTTTCAGATAAACCGGTCAAATTTTAGCCCATTTCGACACCGTCGCGAAGAATGACGAAATAGCCCCCGGCGCGATTTTTGTTTCCGATCAACCAGTCAAATTCGAGCCCATTCCAGCACCGTCGCGAAAAATGACGAAATAGCCCCTGGCGCGATTTTTGTTTCTGATCAACCTGTCAAATTTTAGCCAATTCCGACACCGTCGCGAAAAATGACGAAATTGCCCCTGGCGCGGTTTTTGTTTCCGATCAAAATGTCAAATTTTAACCAATTCCGACACCGTCGCGAAAAATGACAAAATAGCCCCCGGCGCGATTTTTGTTTCCGATCAACCAGTCAAATTTTAGCCCAGTCCGACACCGTCTCGAAGAATGACGAAATTGCCCCCGGCACGATTTTTGTTTCCGATCAACCAGTCAAATTTGAGCCCATTCCAACACCGCCGAGAAAAATGAAAAAATTGACCCTGGCGCGATTTTGTTTTCCGATCAACCTGTCAAATTTTTGCCCATTCCGACACCGTCGCGAAAAATGACTAAATTGCCCCGGCGCGATTTTCGTTTTCGATCAGCCTGTCAAATTTTAGCCCATTCCGACACCGTCGCGAAAAATGACGAAATTGTCCCGGCGCGTTTTTTGTTTCCGATAAACCGGTCAAATTTTAGCCCATTTCGACACCGTCGAGAAGAATGACGAAATTGCCCCCGGCACGATTTTTGTTTCCGATCAACCAGTCAAATTTGAGCCCATTCCAACATCATCGCGAAAAATGACAAAATTGACCCTGGCGCGATTTTTGTTTCCGACAAACCTGCTAAATTTTAGCCCGTTCAGGCACCGTCACGAAAAATGAGGAAATTGCCCCTGGCGCGATTTTTGTTTCCGATCAACCTGTCAAATTTTAGCCTAGTCCGACACCGTCGCGAAAAATGACGAAATTGCCACTGACGCGATTTTTGTTTCCGATCAACCTATCAAATTTGAACCCATTCCGACACCCTCGTGAAAAGTGACGAAATTGCCCCTGGCGCGGTTTATGTTTTCGATCAACCTATCAAATTTTAGCCTATTCCGACACCGTCGCGAAAAATGACGAAATTGCTCTAGGCGCGATTTTTGTTTCCGATCAACCTGTCAAATTTTAGCCCATTCCGACACCGCCGCGAAAAATGACGAAATTGCTCTAGGTGCGATTTTTGTTTCCGATCAACCTATCAAATTTGAGCCCATTCCGACACCGTCGCGAAAAATGACGAAATTGCCTCCGGCGCGATTTTTGTTTCCGATCAACCTGTCAAATTTTAGCCCATTCCGACACCGCCGCAAAAATGACGAAATTGCCCCCGGCGCGATTTTTGCTTCCGATCAACCTATCAAATTTGTGCCCATTCCGACACCGTCGCGAAAAATGACGAAATTGCCCCCGGCGCGATTTTTGCTTCCGATCAACCTGTCAAATTTGTGCCCATTCCGACACCGTCGCGAAAAATGACGAAATTTCCCCCGGCGCGATTTTGGTTTACGATAAACCTGTCTAATTTTAGCCCATTTCGACACAGTCGCGAAGAATGACAAAATTGCCCCCGGCGCAATTTTTGTTTCTGAACAACCAGTCAAATTTGAGCCCATTCTAGCACCGTCGTGAAAAATGACGAAATAGCCCCTGGCGCGATTTTTGTTTCTGATCAACCTCTCGAATTTTAGCCCATTCCGACACCATCGCGAAAAATGACAAAATTGCTCTAGGCGCAATTTTTGTTTCCGATCAACCTGTCAAATTTTAGCCCACTCCAACACAGTCGCGAAAAATAACGAAACTGCCCCCGGTGCGATTTTTGTTTCCGATCAACCTGTCAAATTTAAGCCCATTCCGACACCGTCGCGAAAAATGACTAAATTACCCCAGGCGCGATTTTTGTTTCCGATAAACCGGTTAAATTTTAGCCCATTCCGGCACCGTCGCGAAAAATGACGAAATAGCCCCTGGCGTGATTTTTGTTTCCGATCAACCGCTCAAGTTTTAGCCCAGTCCGACACCGTCTCGAAAAATGACAAAATTGCTCTAGGCGCGATTTTTGTTTCCGATCAACCTGTCAAATTTTAGCCCATTTCGACGCCGTCGCGAAAAATGACGAAATTGTCCCCGGCGCGATTTTTGCTTCCGATCAACCTGTCAAATTTGTGCCCATTCCGACACCGTCGTGAAAAATGACGAAATTTCCCCCGGCGCGATTTTTGTTTACGATAAACCTGTCTAATTTTAGCCCATTTCGACACCGTCGCGAAGAATGACGAAATTGCCCCTGCGCGATTTTTGTTTCCGATCAACCAGTCAAATTTGAGCTCAATCCAACACCGTCGCGAAAAATGACAAAATTGACCCTGGCGCGATTTTTGTTTCCGATTAACCTGTCAAGTTTTAGCCCATTCCGACACCGTCGCGAAAAATGACTAAATTGCCCCAGGCGCGATTTTCGTTTCTGATCAACCTGTTAAATTTTAGCCCATTCTGGCACCGTCGCGAAAAATGACGAAACAGCCCCAGGCCGGATTTTTGATTCCGATCAACCTGTCAAATTTTAGCCCAGTCGAAACCGTCGCGAAAAATGACGAAATTGCTCTAGGCGCGAATTTTGTTTCCGATCAACCTGTCAAATTTTAGCCCATTCCGACACCGTCTTGAAAAATGACGAAATTGCTGTAGGCGCGATTTTTGTTTCCGATCAACCTGTCAAATTTTAGCCCATTCCGACGCCGTCGCGAAAAATGACGAAATTGCCTCCGGCGCGATTTTTGTTTTCGTTCAACCTGTCAAATTTTAGCCCATTCCGACAACGCCGCGAAAAATGACGAAATTGCCCCCGGCGCGATTTTTGTTTCCGATAAACCTGTCTAATTTTAGCCCATTTCGACACCGTCGCGAAGAATGACGAAATTGCCACCGGCCCGATTTTTGTTTCCAATCAACCAGTAAAATTTGAGCCCAATCCAACACCGTCGCTAAAAATTACAAAATTGACCCTGGCGCGATTTTTGTTTCCGATCAACCTGTCAAATTTTAGCCCATTCCGACACCGTCGCGAAAAATGACTAAATTGCCCCTGGCGCGATTTTTGTTTCGGATCAACCTGTTAAATTTTAGCCCATTCGGGCACCGTCGCGAAAAATGACGAAATTGCCCTAGGCGCGATTTTTGTTTCCGATCAACCTATCAAATTTTAGCCCACTCCTACACCGTCGCGAAGAATGACGAAATTGCCCCCGGCGCGATTTTTGTTTCCGATAAACCTGTCTAATTTTAGCCCTTTTCGACACCGTCGCGAAGAATGACGAAATTGCCCCCGGCGCGATTTTTGTTTCCGATAAACCTGTCTAATTTTAGCCCTTTTCGACACCGTCGCGAAGAATGACGAAATTGCCCCCGGCGCGATTTTTGTTTCCGATAAACCTGTCTAATTTTAGCCCTTTTCGACACCGTCGCGAAGAATGACGAAATTGCCCCCGGCCCGATATTTGTTTCCAATCAACCAGTAAAATTTGAGCCCAATCCAACACCGTCGCTAAAAATTACAAAATTGCCCCTGGCGCGATTTTTGTTTCCGATCAACCTGTCAAATTTTAGCCCATTCCAACGCCGTTGTGAAATATGACTAAATTGCCCTGGCACGATTTTTGTTTTCGATCAACATGTCAAATTTTAGCCCATTCCGACACCCTCGTGAAAAGTGACGAAATTGCCCCTGGCGCGGTTTATGTTTTCGATCAACCTATCAAATTTTAGCCCATTCCGACACCATCGCGAAAAATGACGAAATTGCTCTAGGCGCGATTTTTGTTTCCGATCAACCGGTCAAATTTTAGCCCATTCCGACACCGCCGCGAAAAATGACGAAATTGCTCTAGGCGCGATTTTTGTTTCCGATCAACCGGTCAAATTTTAGCCCATTCCGACACCGCCGCGAAAAATGACGAAATTGCTCTAGGCGCGATTTTTGTTTCCGATCAACCTATCAAATTTGAGCCCATTCCGACACCGTCGCGAAAAATGACGAAATTGCCCCTGGCACGATTTTTGTTTTCGATCAACATGTCAAATTTTAGCCCATTCCGACGCCGTCGCGAAAAATAACGAAATTGCCTCCGGCGCGATTTTTGTTTTCGATCAACCTGTCAAATTTTAGCCCATTCCGACAACGCCGCGAAAAATGACGAAATTGCCCCCGGCGCGATTTTTGTTTCCGATAAACCTGTCTAATTTTAGCCCATTTCGACACCGTCGCGAAGAATGACGAAATATCCACCGGCGCGATTTTTGTTTCCAATCAACCAGTAAAATTTGAGCACAATCCAACACCGTCGCGAAAAATTACAAAATTGACCCTGGCGCGATTTTTGTTTCCGATCAACCTGTCAAATTTTAGCCCATTCCGACACCGTCTCGAAAAATGACTAAATTGCCCCTGGCGCGATTTTTGTTTCGGATCAACCTGTTAAATTTTAGCCCATTCGGGCACCGTCGCGAAAAATGACGAAATTGCCCTAGGCGCGATTTTTGTTTCCGATCAACCTGTCAAATTTTAGCCCATTCCGACATCGTCGCGAAAAATGACGAAATTGCTCTAGGCGCGATTTTTGTTTCCGATCAACCTATCAAATTTTAGCCCACTCCTACACCGTCGCGAAGAATGACGAAATTGCCCCCGGCGCGATTTTTGTTTCCGATAAACCGGTCAAATTTTAGCACATTTCGACACCGTCGCGAAGAATGACGAAATTGCCCCCGGCGCGATTTTTGTTTCCGATAAACCGGTCAAATTTGAGCCCATTCCAACACCGTCACGAAAAATGACAAAATTGACCCTGGCGCGATTTTTGTTTCCGATCAACCTGTCAAATTTTAGCCCATTCCAACGCCGTTGTGAAATATGACTAAATTGCCCTGGCGCGATTTTTGTTTCCGATCAACATGTCAAATTTTAGCCCATTCCGACACCCTCGTGAAAAGTGACGAAATTGCCCCTGGCGCGGTTTATGTTTTCGATCAACCTATCAAATTTTGGCCCATTCCGACACCGTCGCGAAAAATGACGAAATTGCACTAGGCGCGATTTTTGTTTCCGATCAACCTGTCAAATTTTAGCCCATTCCGACACCGCCGCGAAAAATGACGAAATTGCTCTAGGTGCGATTTTTGTTTCCGATCAACCTATCAAATTTGAGCCCATTCCGACACCGTCGCGAAAAATGACGAAATTGCCTACGGCGCGAATTTTGTTTCCGATCAACCTGTCAAATTTTAGCCCATTCCGACACCGCCGCGAAAAATGACGAAATTGCTCTAGGTGCGATTTTTGTTTCCGATCAACCTATCAAATTTGAGCCCATTCCGACACCGTCGCGAAAAATGACGAAATTGCCTACGGCGCGAATTTTGTTTCCGATCAACCTGTCAAATTTTAGCCCATTCCGACAACGCCGCGAAAAATGACGAAATTGCCCCCGGCGCGATTTTTGTTTCCGATAAACCTGTCTAATTTTAGCCCATTTCGACACCGTCGCGAAGAATGACGAAATTGCCACCGGCGCGGTTTTTGTTTCCAATCAACCAGTAAAATTTGATCCCAATCCAACACCGTCGCGAAAAATTACAAAATTGACCCTGGCGCGATTTTTGTTTCCGATCAACCTGTCAAATTTTAGCCCATTCCGACACCGTCGCGAAAAATGACTAAATTGCCCCTGGCGCGATTTTTGTTTCAGATCAACCTGTTAAATTTTAGCCCATTCGGG
>NW_019265988.1:0-2667 GCF_002742605.1 Olea europaea var. sylvestris | reverse complement strand
ACCGTCGCGAAAAATGACGAAATTGCCCTAGGCGCGATTTTTGTTTCCGATCAACCTGTCAAATTTTAGCCCATTCCGACATCGTCGCGAAAAATGACGAAATTGCACTAGGCGCGATTTTTGTTTCCGATCAACCTATCAAATTTTAGCCCACTCCTACACCGTCGCGAAGAATGACGAAATTGCCCCCGGCACGATTTTTTTTTCCGATAAACCGGTCAAATTTTAGTACATTTCGACACTGTCGCGAAGAATGACGAAATTGCCCCCGGCGCGATTTTTGTTTCCGATAAACCGGTCAAATTTGAGCCCATTCCAACACCGTCGCGAAAAATGACAAAATTGACCCTGGCGCGATTTTTGTTTCCGATCAACCAGTCAAATTTTAGCCCATTCCAACACCGTTGTGAAAAATGACTAAATTGCCCTGGCGCGATTTTTCTTTCCGATCAACATGTCAAATTTTAGACAATTCCGACACCCTCGTGAAAAGTGGCGAAATTGCCCCTGGCGCGGTTTATGTTTTCGATCAACCTATCAAATTTTAGCCCATTCCGACACCGTCGCGAAAAATGACGAAATTGCTCTAGGCGCGATTTTTGTTTCCGATCAACCTGTCAAATTTTAGCCCATTCCGACACAGCCGCGAAAAATGACGAAATTGCTCTAGGTGCGATTTTTGTTTCCGATCAACCTATCAAATTTGAGCCCATTCCGACACCGTCGCGAAAAATGACGAAATTGCCTACGGCGCGATTTTTGTTTCCGATCAACCTGTCAAATTTTGGCCCATTCCTACACCGCCGCGAAAAATGACGAAATTGCCCCCGGCGCGATTTTTGCTTCCGATCAACCTATCAAATTTGTGCCCATTCCGACACCGTCGCGAAAAATGACGAAATTGCCCCCGGCGCGATTTTTTCTTCCGATCAACCTGTCAAATTTGTGCCCATTCCGACACCGTCGCAAAAAATGACGAAATTTCCCCCGGCGCGATTTTGGTTTACGATAAACCGGTCTAATTTTAGCCCATTTCGACACCGTCGCGAAGAATGACAAAATTGTCCCCGGCGTGATTTTTGTTTCTGAACAACCAGTCAAATTTGAGCCCATTCTAGCACCGTCGCGTAAAATGACGAAATAGCCCCTGGCGCGATTTTTGTTTCTGATCAACCTCTCAAATTTTAGCCCATTCCGACACCATCATGAAAAATGACAAAATTGCTCTAGGCGCAATTTTTGTTTCCGATCAACCTGTCAAATTTTAGCCCACTCTGACACAGTCGCGAAAAATAACGAAACTGCCCCCGGTGCGATTTTTGTTTCCGATCAACCTGTCAAATTTAAGCCCATTCCGACACCGTCGCGAAAAACGACTAAATCGCCCCTAGCGCGATTTTTGTTTCCGATCAACCTGTTAAATTTTAGCCCATTCCGGCACCGTCGCGAAAAATGACGAAATAGCCCCTGGCGTGATTTTTGTTTCCGATCAACCGCTCAAGTTTTAGCCCAGTCCGACACCGTCGCGAAAAATGACAAAATTGCTCTAGGCGCGATTTTTGTTTCCGATCAACCTGTCAAATTTTAGACCATTTCGACGCCGTCGCAAAAAATGACGAAATTGTCCCCGGCGCGATTTTTGCTTCCGATCAACCTGTCAAATTTGTGCCCATTCCGACACCGTCGTGAAAAATGACGAAATTTCCACCGGCGCGATTTTTGTTTACGATAAACCTGTCTAATTTTAGCCCATTTCGACACCGTCGCGAAGAATGACGAAATTGCTCCAGGCGCGATTTTTGTTTACGATCAACCAGTCAAATTTGAGCCCAATCCAACACCGTCGCGAAAAATGACAAAATTGACCCTGGCGCGATTTTTGTTTCCGATTAACCTGTCAAATTTTAGCCCATTCCGACACCGTCGCGAAAAATGACTAAATTGCCCCAGGCGCGATTTTCGTTTCCGATCAACTTGTTAAATTTTAGCCCATTCTGGCACCGTCGCGAAAAATGACGAAACAGCCCCTGGCCGGATTTTTGATTCCGATCAACCTGTCAAATTTTAGCCCAGTCCGTCACCGTCGCGAAAAATGACGAAATTGCTCTAGGCGCGAATTTTGTTTCGGATCAACCTGTCAAATTTTAGCCCATTCCAACACCGTCGCGAAAAATGACGAAATTGCTGTAGGCGCGATTTTTGTTTCCGATCAACCTGTCAAATTTTAGCCCATTCCGACGCCGTCGCGAAAAATGACGAAATTGCCTCCGGCGCGATTTTTGTTTTCGATCAACCTGTCAAATTTTAGCCCATTCCGACATCGTCGCGAAAAATGACGAAATTGCCCCCAGCGCGATTTTTGTTTCCGATCAATCTGTCAAATTTTAGCCCATTCCGACACAGTCGCGAAAAAAGACGAAATTGCCCCCGGCGCGATTTTTGTTTCCGATAAACCTGTCTAATTTTAGCCCATTTCGACACCGTCGCGAAGATTGACGAAATTGCCACGGGCGCGATTTTTGTTTCCAATCAACCAGTCAAATTTGAGCCCAATCCAACACCGTCGCGAAAAATTACAAAATTGACCCTGGCGCGATTTTTGTTTCCGATCAACTTGTCAAATTTTAGCCCATTCCGACACCGTCGCGAAAAATGACTAAATTGCCC
>NW_019265987.1:6080-8610 GCF_002742605.1 Olea europaea var. sylvestris | reverse complement strand
GTTATTCCAGTAATGTTTCAAATTCAAGAATATGACATATGGTCACAATTGAATAATGTTTCTTATTCAAGAATGAAAACTTTAGTGTTTTTATCAGGTATTGATCCCTACTATGAGCTGTCTTTTTCAAACGTTGTTACTCTATCGAACGCTCTTGTTTAATGGAAGAAAATTTAAGCATCTCCTACGGTTGTGTCCATGTTCACCACACCGTCCACATCTTACTTTCGGTTTGCCTTCTCTAGATGATCTCTTCCTCTTCTCCGTAGGTCTTCCACAACTTCATTTTTGATCAGGAGGTAACACAATTTGGTTTTGTACTTCATTAGGAACTGTCCATTCGTCTGGGTTTCCAATAGGATATACTGAATGTTCATAAGCTTTTAAAAATGCATCATTTGTGTAATAATATGAACAGTAAGCATACGGATCCCTTTTTGTATGCGCAATTACAACCAATGCATGTGGACAGGGCATCAGATCGACTTGCATCATCCGACACGTACATGTACGTTCCTCAATATCAACAACAAAGGTGGACCTGTCATTGTTGATGACGGAAAAAATTGTCTGGTTGGAAGCAGATACCTGCAAGAATGTAGTGTTGTAGTACCAATTGTATTTTGTCAGTTTCAAAAAGATCAGTTCTGGTCATAGACATGCAAATTTCAGTGTACATTGCTCAAATCGGGTCACATGCAGTTATACTTTATTTTGGATATCATGGATTCGAGTCACGGATGCAAACTCCAAATCACTCAGCGTTGCAAATGCAAATTTCAAGAGAGATGAATTTAATACTGGGTCACATGCATTTATAGTTAGAACACAATCACAACTGTTCATTCCAGGTCGGATGCAATTATGGTCAGGTCACATGTATCTTCATTTAGTACACATACACAAATATCAGGATAAAGATAAGATACCTACCCTTAAGTTCCTTAATTCTAAACTCATTTTTCTTAAACTGTTCTCAAACTTGCTTGTCTACGTTGTGAAAGTTCCATGCGCCTCGTCTCTATGTTTACAGAACCAAGTTTGCACTGTTTGTCGTAAAGACTCTATCAACGACACAATGGGGTAATTCTTAGCTGCCTTTGTGACTGCATTAACTGATTCTACAATGTTTGATGTCATTGTGAAAAATCTGTTCACTGGCATATGAATTCTCGACCACTTTTCAGGGCCGACTTCAGCCTGCAAACATGTATCATACATATGAGTTCCATATACAATGACATATGTGACCAATTTAGTGTGCGTGATATCTATTTTTGGAAAGCAATACATTACCAGGTATCCAGTAATATTCTCATTCATTGTGTGTAGTCGATGCATGTTGTATTCAAATTCCTCCAATGTGTAAGCGCGGACAGCCGAGTTGAAAGCTTGTGTAATATTTTCTCCTGATTTTTCATAATAATGTTTCAGGTTCTGTAGCAAATGATACGAGCAAATACCATGACAGGCTCCTGGATACACATGTTCTATTGCTTTCTTTATACTGCTATGACGGTCTGATACAAAACATAGTCTTTCTCTATATCCATAAGCCTCTTTCAGTTTTTCCAAAAACCATCTCCAAGAGTTATCGTTCTCATTATCCCCAACACCAAAAGTAAGAACAAATATGCTATTGCTTGCGTCCTGTGTACATACTGTGAAGAGTGTGCCCCCGCAATGACCATTTAAGTATGTACCGTCGACTACAATTACAGGCCTACAATGTGGCCACCCACGTATTGAAGCACCGAGTGCCATAAAACAATACTTGAACCTGTTGTGACTATCAATCTCTAGATATGTGACCGTACCTGGATTCTTTTGTTGGATCATGTAGAAGAAACTTGGTATCCTACTGAATGATTCGGTTGGATCACCCATAATCATCTTCAAGGTTTGTTCACGGCATCTCCAAGCTTTCGTGTAGTTCAAATAAACTCCAAAAGTATGCAACATTTCACTGCATATATCCTTTGGTGTGTATATGGTGCTGGACGATGTGTACTTATACTTAATTCTAGATGAAACAACTGCGGTTGTGACTTGTCTATTTGACCCCAACACTACATTTGATGCACATGTGTGACTACCAATCTTTCGAATCTTAAATAGATCCGTTTTGTCCCATTTCAACAATCTGCATATCCAACTACATCCTTCCTATGAACACCTCACAACATATTCTTTCTTGTCTGACCGCTCAACCATGAACTTAAACATATTCCTTATGGCAAACAAGGATAGGCTCAATTTTAAAATCTCCTTATCACGGAAAACCCTTCCTTCTTCGACCTCCCCAGCTTCTGCAACTGAAACAACTGTGACCTCGTTGTCGTAAATGTGATCTACATGTTCACTCGATGCTTTGCATATTTCAGCTGCCATATCCTGCAATGTATGAAGCTCGCTGCTATGGTAAGCAGTATATGGAGCCGTGTTAGATGGCTTCTCTATTGCTGCATCGGTAACATCGATGACTAATGGGTATTTAGCAGGTTCGCGATCGCCTTCCTTCAGCAGAATG
>NW_019265987.1:0-6054 GCF_002742605.1 Olea europaea var. sylvestris | reverse complement strand
GGACATACTTCAGTGACACTGCCACCTTCGTAGGATCCAAGCTGAACTCTGACATGATTGTGTCAACAAGGTTTACGTATCCGCAACCACGGTCTACCAATGCCAACGCTGACTGAGATCCATATAGCAAACATACGTGCACGTACACCATTCCTACAAAAATTGAATTTCATGTAGCTGATTTATTGTAATACAATGCATATAGTTCAAACATGAATGACTGTAATGACATGGAAGTCACATTTGTGAACAAGTCATATATGAGACTAAAGATGCAATAAAATGGAGGTCATATATGTTGGATGGCAACCACTGTTTCATGTGGTTACATTCCTGCCAGATATATGAGAAGGTACGCTAAATATTTGACCCGATATTCATAGGATATGTGAACTTCTGTTCATATGTGGCATTGCTAACTAAATCGGCGAGTAGTCGCATTACTATGTATCCAAACGAAAATACATTATCTTACTGTAGGTGAAACGGAGGTCACATACGTGGATGGCAACCACTGTTTCACGTAGTTATATTTCGGTCACATTTATGAGAATGTCACATATGATAGGAATCAATGTCAGGATGCGTGGTGCAACAGATACATGCTTCCATTACATTGGTCACATTTGTTGTCAGTGTGCATAATGGAATAAATTGCATGCCACATTTTTTTCACATAGTTTACATTTCATGCTCGAAAACGAAGCCTCTACATCTACCTATTCCAGTACAAATCACATAACACTGGTAACATATGCTGCCTACATCCTCTGATTGGTGTGGTTACAATCTGTTCGGATTATTGAACCGGTCACAGATCATCGGAATAAATCCCAAAGATGGTTTAAGGTAGTTCAGATTCGTTCACAACACTGATATGGAACAATATTTTTGCATCAAACAAAATATGCGCCCAGAATAGATCCGATGGACGATTATGTGACTGCACGCAGATCCTATTCGATGGATCGTGACTACAAACATAGTAGCTATCCACAATATTGTCGAAGTATTACCTAGATTGTCTTCTTCTCTGCGATTGTGTTAATTTCACGAAATTGAGTCCCAAATCTGTGTCACAAACAATTAATTTCCATCAATCCAAATACAAAATTGAAAATATTATGTGACACGGAGAAAATAATAATTTCGAAATCGTTAAAATTCATCGTCCGTTACCTTTTCTTTTCTCCTTCTCCGGCGGCCAAAATAAGGTTGTGACGTGAAATTCTGAAATTTGGGCTCTTTTGGTTGAGATCTCGATTGTTGTAGTGGAAAGAATCCTGTTATAAATGGGAACTGAGCTTGATTTCAGGAAACTGCTGTAACAGAAATATATATATAATACCTGAGTTATGAATCTTTTTTTTAAAAACCTCACATGTGAACTGGTGTATACAATACACCGGATAAATGTATTCTTCCCTTTGTGTTATCCATTTTGCAACCTGATTAACGTGTTGCGTTCGACCCACGAAATTAATTTAGGTCTATGTGTCGACTATGATCAATTTTTTCAAAGATCTTTTGTGTTACCTACTTTTCTCAACGTAACTGTCAAAAAGTTGTAAAAATAATAGAAGTGTAAGCTAATTTATCATATTCTTTCTTTTGATATCATTCGCATTTAAAGTACAAGTATCATCTATGATTTTAGAAACCTTTTATTTTACAAAATATTTCTCATCTTTTGTTGCTAAATAGAAAAATCACCATTTTCATTGAAACCCACCAAATAAAAAATGTGTAGCCATTTTGGGGACTCAGCTTAACAAAAATTAACACAAATACACAGAGTATCAACTCAATTAGATATCTCAAATGACTCTACTTGTGGCATAAAACAAAATTAAGAAGAACATAAATCAAGAAACTAGCAAAATCATCATTTTTGTTAATAGATCACAAGAGTATACAATGTTGTATATTCTCAGGATTTCGTGAGAATCAAATTCTCTGTTCTCAGCTCAAAAGACAGTATAGAGCATGTCAAATCTGAGAGATGTGTTAATAAGTTGTAATTTCAACAGGAAAGTTAAATACAACTTGAAGAAATATAACCTAAAAACTATAAAAGTTTCACCATATAAACTATTGAACAACTATTGACTCGACAAAATTCTAATACTCGTCATAAACACAGAAGAATAATAACAAAAATGATAATCAACAAAAAAATAGGGTACGTTTCATTGCAAGAATGGAATTTGGATTGAAAAAAAAAAAGAAAAAAGAATTTCAGGGAATTGAATTGCCTCGGACTTGTTTTACTAGGAATTGTCAATTAAAGTGAGGGATTGGGTGAAAAACCAATTCCATAGAAAATTTTGCCCATCAAACGTACCATTTGGATGGAAAATAATTCCATTTTCCATGAAAAATTGAACCTATCAAACATGACCTTACCAAAATAGTTTGCTATAGAGATAATGACCCCAACTACAACATAATTTACTATTGACAAGATAGCTATCGATGAATCAAACTCAAGAAGGCAGTTTGTTATGACAAGATAGCTCTCTTTGAATAAGTAGTATACGTCAGAGTTATAAAATTTCTATCGTGAGAAAAAATTTGTGCGTCCATAATTATTGGAGAGAAACGAAGTTTATTTTTTAAGTAAAGAACACGGGTCAAAATGTACAAAATTGACCACTATCCACACGCCACACCAGTCGTCGGCTCCAACCACCATGCACGTCACGTGCTACCAATGAATGGACTCCTCGATGCTACGAACCCAATGATGCCGCCCACACGCCTCAACTCCAAATAGAAGGAGGTGAATCGTCGACCAGAAACAAAATCTCTTCTCCAAAAAATTGGGTTTGATTGTCAATATTTTTCACCTAAATTTCTATTTTTATGCTGTTTGATTGATATTTTTTCATAAAAAATATTTCATACTTTTGGTCACATTATCGTATTCTCTTTAAAGGGAGTATGTTTTTATTTTTTAGATAATTCACTCTTTCTTTCTCTCTCAGCTACTCCCTCTCTCCCCCACTATCTACCAATAAATAATTGAACGAGTATAATATTTTCTAGGTTGAAAATAAAATTAAAAAAAATATTTAATCGACAATTTCTATGCAAAAAATTTCTTGACAATTTATACTGTATCGCTACATTTCAATATGTTTATGGAGAATTGATACGCGAATATTCGCCGAAAGTAGGACGAAATTTTGGCATTCATCACAACTTATTGGCGCAGTTTTCTTGCCATTTTCATCTATAAATTAACACATTATACTTATGGGTTATAGAAACTTATTTTAAATCAAATAAATCCAAAAATAATTAGCTTGAATTGAATCATTGCCTTCTTCTCGACACGATTAGAGCATTCCTTATTGGTCTAAAACCAATCACGATAGAAAGAGCTATCTCATTTACTCAATTTTTAAACCGTGCAATCTTAATTTACGGTCTTTATATGTTTGTCATTATGTAGACTTCTGTAATTTCATATTCTGTATACTATGAAGATATGTAAATAATTTGATCGACGCTTTTCCCTCAATGAAATCGTTAAAATGTGTTTCTTAACTGGTGATTTACGTACATACAAGTTAAAGTTGTAAAGATTATGTATTAATTATCAAATGCGTTCATCCCCTTTATTCTACAATAGAAAATATCAATAATTCATTGTTCTCAAAGAGAGAGAATGAATATTTGAATGGAAATAGTAATAAGTTCATTGCCTTCCCAAGAGTCAAAGGTGCGTAGCGCAATATTTGCTTTTAGTAAAGTAGTGTACATCGCCATTCGCCAACAAAGACAAGTATTACGGGATCATCAAGGAAGAGGATGGAAATAGTAATCAGTTCCTTGTCTTCCCAACAGTCGAAGGTGCGTAGCGCAATATTCGCTTTCAGTAAAGTAGTGTACACCGCCAACAAAGACAAGTAATACGGCGTCTTCGAGGAAGAGGTTAGGACCCTAGCTTCAGAAGTGGTAGCAAAGCATTTGGCTAAATCATCATCGGAGTTCAGAAATAAAATAAAATCACAAAATGGTTTTTTAATTAAATAATCATATTTAGATTTTCTAAAAATTTGTTTTAAATAAGATGTACACATTTTTCAGTCTATTTTGCCATAATATCAAAACCATTTTCATTATCATGCAAGAAAGGTAAAGAATGCTATTAAAATCATCTCATCCTTGCTGCGACCAAGTGATGAGTAAAAAGAAATGCCCGCGGAAAACTTGTAAATAGTAACTGGTTCAAATCCACAAGCTAAAGAGTAGGCAATTGCATTATGATTAGGATAGTGTGGTTTCATCCTATTCTTGAATTATCTCTGCCAAAGACCAGTGTTGTTCCCCAGTTAACTGCGACATAAAATCTGTTCCTCCAGCTTAAAACTCGAGTCAGGTAGGCAGAGCGCCAAATCAACCAGCTCATGAATCCCGCAAGTGAAATTCCCTTCGCGTCCTGTGAAAGGTAAAACGCGTATCAACTTTCATTCTTATGTGCTGGTTGTCAAGAGAGGGATTGGAGAAGTCGACTTATTTACCTTCGTTTGACGAAGATCAACCAGTGCCTTGTAACGCCCAACAGACGCCATGCTTCCAAGATGCTTGTACACAAATGGCTCTCCTAGAGCCATTTCTTTTGCAGAGAAAGCCTTGCCTCCACTCTCCTTGCCAATTCTGTTGAACAATTCAACAAGATATTTCCCTTCCCGTTCTGCAACCTGTTTAAAATTCGTAGTTATGCTTCCATGCTTGTATCTTTTTAAGTTTTAAGAGGATAAGTTTCTTGCCATTCTCCAACACGTGAAACTAGATACAATTACATATGGAAAACAGATTATTTTAATATCCAATTTTAGATCAATCTGACCTGAGCTAGAGCTGGAAGAACTGGCCTCCCTGTCTGTTCAAGAAAACCAGCACAATCTCCAAGTGCAAACACATCCTCAATGGATGGAACTCGTAGCCATTCATCAACACCAATTCTGTACAAGTTGAGAAATTTAGACACAATCCAAGATGTCTATACTGAAATGTGGAAAGATAACAATTTTGATCCACAAAGATTATACCTTCCACCAGGAGACTTGGGAAGATTTAGTGATTTAACAAATTCTGATGGACCAACTCCAGTAGACCAGACAAGGAGGCCATAAGGAACATCACTTCCATCACTAAGAATGATCTTATTCGGATGCACCTCCTTGACAACACCTCGTACAAGGCGAACTCCAACCTAAACATAGCAAGGATCAATAGTAGTGTTAAACTATGGGAAAAAAAACATTTTTGATGATTAAAGAGAAAGTGATTTGAGTTACCTTTGTTAAGTGCTTTGTAGCATATTGCCTTAATCCGATATCAAATGATGACAAAATCTCATTCGCCTGTAAGAGAGATTAAGAAGAAAACAACATTGGAAAAAACAAGGTAACCTTAAGAACACACCAAACAAGTGTGAAAATACACTAATTATACACTCGTACCTCAATGAGAGTAACACGAATGTAGTTTTTGACATGAGCGTACCGCTGATGGACATCTCTCATGATAAAGTCACTCAATTCGCCACTGAATTCCACCCCAGTAGGTCCACCTCCAATTACAACGCAATGTAAAAGGCGTTCCTTCTCTTCTTCTGAAGTTCCTGTAATGTTTCATTGGATCCAACTTTAATTCTATTGACAATTTCAGTAGTTATTTTTAGGACGGTGTCAGGTAGTTCATTTCTTTAACATAACTGAAGCTTACGTGATCTTGTTTCTTCAGAGAATTCAAACCATATAAAGCTTTTCATTATGGTCAGCATATATCAAATGAGTAAAAACTATTTGCATTTTAAGAATATTTACTGAGTGGTTCATGCCTATACGAACATTATTTAGCATAAAAGCTTTGTATCTCACTAAAATTATCAATATATGTAATAAACATAAGTATCCTCATATTCTTTGTTTCATTCAGGTCCACACTTGACCTTGTATAAATTTAAAAATATGTTTATATCAGAATTTTAGTATCAGATCTATTAGTTTCATACTCACGCAACAAACAGATTACCTGTTA
>NW_019265986.1:0-8613 GCF_002742605.1 Olea europaea var. sylvestris | reverse complement strand
ATTGCTAGTCTAATTCGATTGGAATCGAGCCAATGAAAAGTGGCTTTTAATTTCATTATAACTTCGTGTTTGTTCATTTTTAGAATAAATCTAGTCTAATTCGATTGGAATCGAGTCAATGAAAAGTGGCTTTTGATTTCATGATAACTTTGGGTTTGTTCCTTTTTGGCGAACATCTAGTCTAATTCAATTGTAATCGAGCTAATGAAAAGTTGTTTTTAATTTTATGATAACTTTGAGTTTGTTCGTTTTTGAGGAATTTCTAGTCCAATTCGATTGGAATTGAGCCAATGAAAAGGGGTTTTTGATATCATGATAACTTCGGGTTTGTTCATTTTTGGCGAATGGCAAGTATAATTGGATTGGAATCGAGCCAATGAAAAGTAGTTTTGATTTCGTGATATCTTCGGGTTTGTTCATTTTTGGCAAATCGCAAGTCTAATTCGATTGGAATCGAGCAAATGAAAAGTGGTTTTTGATTTCATGATAACTTTGTGTTTGTCCCTTTTTGGCAAATTGTTAGTCTAATTCGATCGAAATTGAGCCAATGAAAAGAGGCTTTCGATTTCATGATAACTTCGGGTTTGTTCATTTTTAGTGAATTGCATGTCTAATTCGATTGGAATCGAGCCAGTGAAATGTGGCTTTTGATTTCATGATAAGTTCGGGTATGTTCGTTTTTTGCGAATTGCAGGTCTAATTGGATTGGAGTCGAGCAAATGAAAAGTGCTTTTTGATTTCATGATAACTTCGGGTTTGTTCATTTTTGGCAAATTGCTAGTCTAATTCGATTGGAATCAAGCCAATGAAAACTGTCTTTTGATTTCATGATAACTTCGAGTTTGTTCATTTTTCGCGAATTGCAAGTCTAATTAGATTGGAATCGAGCCAAGAAAAGTGGTTTTTGATTTCGTGATAACTTCGAGTCGGTTCATTTTTGGCGAATTTCTATTCTAATTCGATTGGAATCGAGCCAATGAAAAGTGGGTTTCATTTTTGGCGAATTGGTAGTCTAATTCCATTGGAATCGAGCCAACAAAAGGTGGTTTTTGATTTCATGACAACTTCCCCTTTGTTCATTTCTTCCGATTTGCTAGTCTAATTCGATTGGAATCGAGCCAATGAAAAGTGACTTTTGATTTCATGATAACTTAGGCGTTGTTCGTTTTTGGCGAACTACTAGTCTAATTCGATTGTAATCGTGCCAATGAAAAGTGGCTTTTGACTTCATTATAACTTCGTGTTTGTTCGTTTTTGGCGTAAATCTAGTCTGATTCGATTGTAATCGGGCTAACGAAAAGTGGCTTTTGATTTCAAGTTAATTTCGGGTTTGTTCATTTTTGGCGAACGTCTAGTCTAATTCGATTGGAATCGAGCCAATGAAAAGTTGTTTTTAATTTCATGATAACTTTGAGTTTGTTTGTTTTTCGATAAATTGCTTGTCTAATTCGATTGGAATCGAGCCAATGAAAAGGGGTTTTTGATTCCATGACAACTTCGGGTTTGTACGTTTTTGGTGAATTGCAAGTCTAATTGGATTGGAATCGAGCCAACGAATTGCTAGTCTAATTCGATTGGAATGTTGCCTAAGAAAAGTGGCTTTTGATTTCATGATAACATCGGGTTTGTTCATTTTTGGCAAATTGTTAGTCTAATTCGATTGGAATCAGGCTAATGAAAAGTGGCTTTTGATTTCATGATAACTTCGGGTTTGTTCGTTTTGGGCAAATTGCTAGTCTAATTCGATTGGAATCGAGGCAATGAAAAGTGGGTTTTGATTTAATGATAACTTTGGGCTTGTTCCGTTTTGGCGACTAGCTATTCTAATTCAATTGGAATCAAGCCAATGAAAAGCGGTTTTTGTTTTCATGATGACTTCGGGTTTGTTCATTTTTGGCAAGTAGCTAGTCTAATTTGATTGGAATCGAGCCAGTGAAAAGTGGTTTTTGATTTCATGATAACTTCTTGTTTGTTCATTTTTGGCGAATTGCTAGTCCAATTTGATTGGAATCAAGCCAATGAAAAGTGGCTTTTGATTTCTGTATAACTTCGGGTTTGTTCATTTTTGGTAAATTGCTAGTCTAATTCGATTGGAATCGAACGAATGAAAAGTTATTTTTGATTTCCCGAATCTTTTTTGGCAAATTGCTATTCTAATTCGAATGGAATCGAGCCAACGAAAAGTGGCTTTTGGTTTCATTATAACTTCGGGTTTTTTTCATTTTTGGCAAATTACTGGGTTAATTCGAAATCGAGCCAACGAAAAGTGGCTTTTGATTTCGTGATAACTTCGGGTTTGTTCATTTTTGATGAATAGTTAGTATAATTTGATTGGAATCGAGCCAATGAAAAGTGGTTTTTGATTTCATGGAAACTTCGGGTTTGTTCATTTTTGGCGAATAGCTAGTCTAATTCGATTGGAATCGAGCCAATGAAATGTGGTTTTCATTTCTTGATAACTTCGGGTTTGTTCATTTTTGGCGAATTGTTAGTCTATTTCAATTGGAATCGAGCCAAAGAAAGTGGTTTTTGATTTCATGATACTTCGGGTTTTTTCATTTTTGGCGAATTGCTAGTCTAATTCGATTGGAATCGAGCCAATGAAATGTGATTTTTGATTTCATGATAAGTTCGGGTTTGTTCGTTCTTGGCAAATTGCTAGTCTAATTCGATTGGAATCCAGCTAATGAAAAGTGGCTTTTGATTTCATGATAACTTCGGGTTTGTTTGTTTTTGGCAAATTGCTAGTCTAATTTGATTGGAATCGAGGCAATGAAAAGTGGCTTTTGATTTTGTGATAACTTTGGGCTTGTTCCGTTTTGGCGACTAGCTATTCTAATTCAATTGGAATCGAGCCAATGAAAAGCTGTTTTTGATTTCATGATGACTTCGGGGTTGTTCGTTTATGGCAAATAGCTAGTCTAATTTGATTGGAATCGGGCCAGTGAAAAGTGATTTTTGATTTCATGATAACTTCTTATTTGTTCATTTTTTGCGAATTATTAGTCTAATTTGATTGGAATCAAGCCAATGAAAAGTGGCTTTTGATATCTGTATAACTTCGGGTTTGTTCGTTTTTGGTAAATTGCTAATCTAATTCGATTGGAATCGAACGAATGAAAAGTGATTTTTGATTTCACGATAACTTCGGGTTGGTTCATTTTTGAAAATTTGCTATTCTGATTCGAATGGAATCGAGGAAACGAAAAGTGGGTTTTGGTTTCATTATAACTTCGGGTTTGTTCGTTTTTGGCGAATAGCTAGTCTAATTCAATTGGAATCTAGCCAATGAAAAGTGGCTTTTGATTTCATGATAACTTCGAGTTTGTTCATTTTTGGCGAATAGCTAGTCTAATTCAATTGGAATCTAGCCAATGAAAAGTGGCTTTTGATTTCATGATAACTTCGAGTTTGTTCATTTTTGGCGAATAGCTAGTCTAATTCAATTGGAATCTAGCCAATGAAAAGTGGCTTTTGATTTCATGATAACTTCGAGTTTGTTCATTTTTGGCGAATAGCTAGTCTAATTCAATTGGAATCTAGCCAATGAAAAGTGGCTTTTGATTTCATGATAACTTCGAGTTTGTTCATTTTTGGCGAATAGCTAGTCTAATTCAATTGGAATCTAGCCAATGAAAAGTGGCTTTTGATTTCATGATAACTTCGGGTTTGTTCGTTTTTGGTAAATTGCTAATCTAATTCGATTGGAATCGAGCTAATGAAATGTGGTTTTGATGATAACTTTGGGCTTGTTCCGTTTTGGCGACTAGCTATTCTAATTCAATTGGAATCGAGCCAATGAAAAGCTATTTTTGATTCCATGATGACTTTGAGGTTGTTCGTTTATGGCAAATAGCTAGTCTAACTTGATTGGAATCGAGCCAGTGAAAAGTGATTTTTGATTTCATGATAACTTCTTATTTGTTCGTTTTTCGTGAATTGCTAGTCTAATTTGATTGGATTCAAGCAAATGAAAAGTGGCTTTTGATATCTGTATAACTTTGGGTTTGTTCGTTTTTGGTAAATTACTAGTCTAATTCGATTGGAATCGAACGAATGAAAAGTGATTTTTGATTTCACGATAACTTCGAGTTGGTTCGTTTTTGGAAAATTGCTATTCTGATTCGAATGGAATCGAGGCAACGAAAAGTGGGTTTTGGTTTCATTATAACTTCGGGTTTGTTCGTGTTTGGTGAATTACTGGGATAATTCGACTGTAATCAAGCCAATGAAAAGTGGCTTTTGATTTCATGATAACTTCGACTTTGTTCATTTTTAGGGAACTGCTAATTTAATTCGATTGGAATCGGGCCAATGAAAAGTGGCTTTTGATTTCATGATAACTTCGGGTTTGTTCGTTTTTGACGAATTGGTAGTCTATTTTGATTGGAATCGAGCCAATGAAAAGTGGCTTTTGATTTCATGATAACTTCGGGTTTGTTCATTTTTGGCGAATAGGTAGTCTATTTTGATTGGAATCGAGCCAATGAAAAGTGGCTTTTGATTTCATGATAACTTCGGGTTTGTTCATTTTTGGCGAATAGGTAGTCTATTTTGATTGGAATCGAGCCAATGAAAAGTGGCTTTTGATTTCATGATAACTTCGGGTTTGTTCATTTTTGGCGAATAGGTAGTCTATTTTGATTGGAATCGAGCCAATGAAAAGTGGCTTTTGATTTCATGATAACTTCGGGTTTGTTCATTTTTGGCGAATAGGTAGTCTATTTTGATTGGAATCGAGCCAATGAAAAGTGGCTTTTGATTTCATGATAACTTCGACTTTGTTCATTTTTAGGGAACTGCTAATTTAATTCGATTGGAATCGGGCCAATGAAAAGTGGCTTTTGATTTCATGATAACTTCGGGTTTGTTCATTTTTGGCGAATAGGTAGTCTATTTTGATTGGAATCGAGCCAATGAAAAGTGGTTTTTGATTTCATGATACTTCGGGCTTTTTCATTTTTGGCGAATTGCAAGTCTAATTCGATTGAAATCGAGCCAATGAAATGTGGTTTTGATGATAACTTTGGGCTTGTTCCGTTTTGGCGACTAGCTATTCTAATTCAATTGGAATCGAGCCAATGAAAAGCTATTTTTGATTTCATGATGACTTCGGGGTTGTTTGTTTATGGCAAATAGCTAGTCTAATTTGATTGGAATCGAGCCAATGAAAAGTGATTTTTGATTTCATGATAACTTCTTGTTTGTTCATTTTTCGCGAATTGCTAGTCTAATTTGATTGGAATCAAGCAAATGAAAATTGGCTTTTGATATCTGTATAACTTCGGGTTTGTTCATTTTTGGTAAATTGCTAGTCTAATTCAATTGGAATCGTACGAATGAAAAGTGATCTTTGATTTCACGATAACTTCGGGTTGGTTCGTTTTTGGCAAATTGCTATTCTGATTCGAATGGAATCGAGGCAACGAAAAGTGGGTTTTGGTTTCATTATAACTTCGGGTTTGTTCATTTTTGGTGAATTGCTGGGTTAATTCGACTGTAATCGAGCCAATGAAAAGTGGCTTTTGATTTCATGATAACTTTGGGTTTGTTCGTTTTTGGCGAATAGCTAGTCTAATTTGATTGGAATCGAGCCAATGAAAAGTGGTTTTTGATTTCATGGAAACTTTGGGTTTGTTCATTTTTGGCGAATAGCTAGTCTAATTCAATTGGAATCGAGCCAATGAAAATTGACTTTTCATTTCAAGATAAATTTGAGTCTGTTCCTTTTTGGCGAATTGCTAGTCTATTTCTATTGGAATCGAGCAAAAAAAAAAGTGGTTTTTGATTTCATGATACTTCGGGCTTTTTCATTTTTGGCAACTTGCTAGTCTAATTCGATTGGAATCGAGCCAATGAAATGTGGTTTTGATGATAACTTTGGGCTTGTTCCGTTTTAGCAACTAGCTATTCTAATTCAATTGGAATCGAGCCAATGAAAAGCTGTTTTTGATTTCATGATGACATCTGGGTTGTTCGTTTATGGAAAATAGCTAGTCTAATTTGATTGGAATCGAGCTAGTGAAAAGTGATTTTTGATTTCATGATAACTTCTTGTTTGTTCATTTTTCGCGAATTGCTAGTCTAATTTGATTGGAATCAAGCAAATGAAAAGTGGCTTTTGATATCTGTATAACTTCGGGTTTGTTCGTTTTTGGTAAATTGCTAGTCTAATTCGATTGGAATCGAACGAATGAAAAGTGATCTTTGATTTCACGATAACTTCGGGTTGGTTCGTTTTTGGCAAATTGCTATTCTGATTCGAATGGAATCGAGGCAACGAAAAGTGGGTTTTGGTTTCATTATAACTTCGGGTTTGTTCGTTTTTGGTGAATTGCTGGGTTAATTCGACTGTAATCGAGCCAATGAAAAGTGGCTTTTGATTTCATGATAACTTCGACTTTGTTCATTTTTGGAACTGCTAATTTAATTCGATTGGAATCGGGCCAATGAAAAGTGGCTTTTGATTTCATGATATCTTTGGGTTTGTTCGTTTTTGGCGAATAGCTAGTCTAATTTAATCGGAATCGAGCCAATGAAAAGTGGTTTTTGATTTCGTGGAAACTTTGGGTTTGTTCATTTTTGGCGAATAGCTAGTCTAATTCAATTGGAATCGAGCCAATGAAAAGTGACTTTTCATTTCAAGATAACTTTGAGTCTGTTCCTTTTTGGCGAATTGCTGGTCTATTTCAATTGGAATCGATCAAAAAAAAAAAGTGGTTTTTGATTTCATGATACTTCGGGCTTTTTCATTTTTGGCGAATTGCTAGTCTAATTCGATTGGAATCGAGCCAATGAAATGTGGTTTTGATGATAACTTTGGGCTTGTTCCGTTTTAGCGACTAGCTGTTCTAATTCAATTGGAATCGAGCCAATGAAAAGCTGTTTTTGATTTCATGATGATTCGGGGTTGTTCGTTTATGGCAAATAGCTAGTCTAATTTGATTGGAATCGAGCTAGTGAAAAGTGATTTTTCATTTCATGATAACTTCTTGTTTGTTCATTTTTCGCGAATTGCTAGTCTAATTTGATTGGAATCAAGCAAATGAAAAGTGGCTTTTGATATCTGTATAACTTCGGGTTTGTTCGTTTTTGGTAAATTGCTAGTCTAATTCGATTGGAATCGAACGAATGAAAAGTGATCTTTGATTTCACGATAACTTCGGGTTTGTTCGTTTTTGGCAAATTGCTATTCTGATTCGAATGGAATCAAGGCAACGAAAAGTGGGTTTTGGTTTCATTATAACTTTGGGTTTGTTCGTTTTTGGTGAATTGTTGGGTTAATTCAACTATAATCGAGCCAATGAAAAGTGGCTTTTGATTTCATGATAACTTCGACTTTGTTCATTTTTGGGGAACTGCTAATTTAATTCGATTGGAATCGAACGAATGAAAAGTGATCTTTGATTTCACGATAACTTCGGGTTTGTTCGTTTTTGGCGAATTGCTAGTCTATTTCAATTGGAATCGAGCAAAAGGAATCGAGCCAATGAAAAGTGGTTTTTGATTTCATGGAAACTTTGGGTTTGTTCAGTTTTGGCGAATAGCTAGTCTAATTCATTTGGAATTGAGCCAATGAAAAGTGACTTTTCATTTCAAGATAACTTCGAGTCTGTTCCTTTTTGGCGAATTGCTAGTCTATTTCAATTGGAATCGAGCAAAAAAAAAGTGATTTTTGATTTCATGATACTTCGGGCTTTTTCATTTTTGGCGAATTGCTAGTCTAATTCGATTGGAATCGAGCCAATGAAATGTGGTTTTGATGATAACTTTGGGCTTGTTCCGTTTTGGCGACTAGCTATTCTAATTCAATTGGAATCGAGCCAATGAAAAGCAGTTTTTGATTTCATGATGACTTCAGGTTTTTTCGATTTTGGCAAATAGCTAGTCTAATTTGACTGGAATTGAGCCAGTGAAAAGTGATTTTTGATTTCATGATAACTTCTTGTTTGTTTGTTTTTGGCGAATTACTAGTCCAATTTGATTAGTTTATTCGTTTTTGGCGAATAGCTAATCTAATTCGATTGGAATCGAGCCAATCAAAAGTAGTTTTTGATTTCATGATAACTTCCTGTTTGTTCTTTTTTGGTGAATTGCTAGTCTTATTCGATTGGAATTGAGCCAATGAAAAGTGGCTTTTGGTTTCTTGATAAATTCCTATTTGTTCGTTTTAGGTGAATCGCTAGTCTAATTCCATTGGAATCGAGCCAATGAAAAGGGGATTTTGAATTAATGTAACTTCGGTTTGTTCCTTTTTGGCAAGTTGCAAGTCTAATTCGATTGGAATCGAGCCAATGAAAAGTGATTTTTGATTTCATGATAACTTCGGGTTTGTTAGTTTTTGGTGAACTACTAGTCTAATTAGATTGGAATCGGGCCAATGAAATGTGTATTTTAATTTCACGATAACTTTGGGCTTGTTCGTTTTTGGCGAATTGCTAGTCTAATTAGATTGGAGTCGAGCCCATGAAAAGTGGTTTTCAATTTCATAATGACTTCAGGTTTGTTCGATTTTGGCAAATTGCTAGTCTAATTGGATTGGAATCGAGCCAATGAAAAGTTGTTTTTAGTTTCATGAAAACTTCGGGGTTGTTCATTTTTGGCGAATAGCTA
>NW_019265985.1:0-8617 GCF_002742605.1 Olea europaea var. sylvestris | reverse complement strand
TTTCTCGACTGTGTCGGAATGGGCTCAAATTTGACAGGTTGATCGGGAACAAAAACCGCGCCGGGTGTAATTTCTTCATTTTTAGTGACTGTGTCGGAATGGGCTCAAATTTGACCGTTTGATCGGAAACAAAAATCTCGCCAAGGGCAATTTCGTCATTTTTCTCGACTGTGTCGAAATTGGCTGAAAGTTGGCAGTTTGATCGGAAATAAAAATCGCACCGGCGTCTATTTCGTCATTTTTCTCGACTGTGTCGGAATGGGCTCAAATTTGACATGTTTATCGGGAACAAAAATCGCGCCGGGTGTAATTTCGTTACTTTTCGCGACTGTGTCGGAATTGGCTAAAATTTGACTGGTTGATCGGATACAAAAATTGCGCCAGGGGCAATTTCGTCATTTTTCTCGTCTGTGTCGGAATTGGCTGAAATTTGGGAGTTTGATCGGAAATAAAAATCGCGCAGGCGGCTATTTCGTCATTTTTCTCGACTGTGTCAGAATGGGTTCAAATTTGACAGGTTTCTCAGGAACAAAAATCGCGCAGGGGCAATTTCATCATTTTTCTCGACTGTGTCAGAATTGGCTGAAATTTGGCAGTTTGATCTAAAATAAAAATTGCGCCGGGGGCAATTTCGTCATTTTTCTCGACTGTGTCAGAATGGTCTCAAATTTGACAGGTTGATCGGGAAAAAAAACCGCGCCGGGTGTAATTTCGTCATTTTTAGCGATCGTGTCGGAATTGGCTAAAATTTAACCGGTTGATCGGAAACAAAAACCGCGCCGGGGGCAATTTCGTCATTTTTCTCGACTGTCTCGAAATTGGCTGAAATTTGGGAGTTTGATCGGAAATAAAAAATCGCGCCGGCGGCTATTTCGTCATTTTCCTCGACTGTGTCGGAATGGGCTCAAATTTGACAGGTTTATCGGGAACAAAAATCGCAGCGGGGGCAATTTCGTCATTTTTCTCGATTGTGTCGAAATTGGCCAAAATTTGGCAATTTGATCTAAAATAAAAGTCGCGTCGGGGACAATTTCGTCATTTTTCTCGACTGTGTCGGAATGGGCTCAAATTTGACAGGTTGATCGTGAACAAAAATCGCGTCGGGTGTACTTTCGTCATTTTTCACGACTCTGTCGGATTTAGCTAAAATTTGACTGGTTGATCGGATACAAAAACTGCGTCGGGGGCAATTTCGTCATTTTTCTCGACTGTGTTGCAATTAACTGAAATTTGGAAGTTCGATCGGAAATAAAAATCGCGCCGACGGCAATTTCTTCATTTTTCTCGATTGTGTCGGAATGGGCTCAAATTTTACATGTTTATCGGGAACAAAAATCGCACCGGGTGCAATTTCGTCATTTTTCTCGACTGTGTCGGAATTGGCTGAAATTTTGCAGTTTGATCGGAAATAAAACTCGCGCCGGCGGCAATTTCGTCATTTTTCTCGACTGTGTCGGAATGGGCTCAAATTTGACAGGTTTATCGGGAACAATTCGTCATTTTTCTCGACTGTGTCGGAATGGGCTCGAATTTGACAGGTTTATCGGGAACAAAAATCGCTCAGGGTATAATTTCGTCATTTTTCGCGACTGTGTCGGAATTGGCTGAAATTTGGCAGTTTGATCTAAAATAAAAATCACGCCGGGGGCAATTTCGTCATTTTTCTCGATTGTGTCGGAATGGGCTCAAATTTGACAGGTTGATCGTGAACAAAAATCGCCCCGGGTGTAATTTCGTCATTTTTCGCGACAGTGTCGGAATTGGCTAAAATTTGACTGGTTTATAGGAAACAAAAATCGCGTCGGGGGCAATTTCGTCATTTTTCTCGACTGCGTCGGAATTGGCTGAAATTTGGGAGTTTGATCGGAAATAAAAATCGCGTCAGCAGCAATTTCCTCATTTTTCTCGACTGTGTCGGAATGGGCTCAAATTTGACAGGTTTATCGGGAACAAAAACCGCGCCGGGGGTAATTTCATCATTTTTCTCGACTGTGTCGGAATTGGCTGAAATTTGGCAGTTTGATCTGAAACAAAAATCGCGCAAGGGCAATTTCGTCATTTTTCTCGACTGTGTCGGAATGGGCTCAAATTTGACAGGTTGATCGAGAACAAAAATTGCGCCAAGGGCAATTTCGTCATTTTTCTCGACTGTGTCGGAATTGGCTGAAATTTGGCCGCTCGATCTGAAATAAAAATCGCGTCGGGGGCAATTTCGTCATTTTTCTCGACTGTGTCGGAATGGGCTCAAATTTGACTGGTTGATCGGGAACAAAAACCGCGCTGGGTGTAATTTCGTCATTTTTCGTGACTGTGTCTGAATTGGCTAAAATTTGACTGGTTGATCGAAAACAAGAACCGCGCCGGGGGCAATTTCATCATTTTTCTTGACTGTGTCGGAATTGGCTGAAATTTGGCAGTTTGATCGGAAATAAAAATCTCACCGACGGCAATTTCGTCATTTTTCTCGACTGTGTCGGAATGAGCTCAAATTTGACAGGATTATCGGGAACGAAAATCGCGTCGGGTATAATTTCGTCTTTTTTCGCGACTGTGTCAGAAATGGCTAAAATTTAACTTGTTGATCGAAAACAAAAACCGCGCCGAGGGCAATTTCGTCATTTTTCTCGACTCTGTCGGAATTGGCTGAAATTTGGCAGTTTGATCTGAAACAAAAACCGCGCCGGGGGCAATTTCGTCATTTTTCTCGACTCTGTCGGAATTGGCTGAAATTTGGCAGTTTGATCGGAAACAAAAATCGCGCCGGGGGCAATTTCTTCATTTTTCTTGACTGTGTCGGAATGGGCTCAAATTTGACAGTTTGATCGGAAACAAAAATCGCGCCGATGGCAATTTCGTTATTTTTCTCGACTGTGTCGAAATTGGCTGAAATTTGACAGTTTGATCTAAAATAAAAATCGCGCCGGGGGCAATTTGGTCATTTTTCTCGACTGTGTCGGATTTGGCTGAAATTTGGCAGTTTGATCGGAAATAAAACTCGCGCCGACGGCAATTTCGTCATTTTTCTCGACTGTGTCGGAATGGGCTCAAATTTGACAGGTTTATCGGGAACAAAAATCGCGCAGGGTGTAATTTCGTCATTTTTCGCGACTGTGTCGGAATTGGCTGAAATTTGGCAGTTTGATCTAAAATAAAAATCACTCCGGGGGCAATTTCGTCATCTTTCTCGACTGTGTCAGAATGGGCTCAAATTTGACAGGTTGATCGGGAACAAAAACCGTCCCGGGTGTAATTTCGTCATTTTTCGCGACAGTATCGGAATTGGCTAAAATTTGACTGGTTGATCGGAAACAAAAACCGTGCCGGGGACAATTTAGTCATTTTTCTCGACTGTGTCGAAATTGGATGAAATTTGGGAGTTTGATCGGAAATAAAAATCGCGCCGGCGGCTATTTCCTCATTTTTCTCGACTGTGTCGAAATGGGCTCAAATTTGACAGGTTTATCGAGAACAAAAATCGCGCCGGGGGCAATTTCGTCATTTTTCTCGACTGTGTCGGAATTGGCTGAAATTTGGGAGTTTGATCGGAAATAAAAATCGCGCCGGCGGCAATTTCGTGATTTTTCTCGACTGTGTCGGAATGGGCTCAACTTTGACAGGTTGATCGGGAACAAAAACCGCGTCGAGGGCAATTTCATCATTTTTCCCGACTGTGTCGGAATTGGCTGAAATTTGGTAGTTCGATCGAAAATAAAAATCGCGCCGGCGGGAATTTCGTCATTTTTCTCGACTGTGTCGGAATGGGCTCAAATTTGACAGGTTGATCGGGAACAAAAACCGCGTCGAGGGCAATTTCATCATTTTTCTCGACTGTGTCGGAATTGGCTGAAATTTGGTAGCTTGATCAGAAATAAAAATCGCGCCGGGGGCAATTTCGTTATTTTTCTCGACTGTGTCGGAATGAGCTCAAATTTGACAGGTTGATCGGGAACAAAAACCACGCCGGGTGTAATTTCGTCATTTTTCGCGACAGTGTCTGAATTGGCTAAAATTTGACTGGTTGATCGAAAACAAAAATCGCGCCGGGGGCAATTTCGTGATTTTTCTTGACTGTGTTGGAATTTGCTGAAATTTGGCAGTTTGATCAGAAATAAAAATTGCCCCGACGGCAATTTCGTCATTTTTCTCGACTGTGACGGAATGGGCTCAAATTTGACAGGTTGATCGAGAACAAAAATCGCGCCGGGGCAATTTCGTCATTTTTCTCGACTGTGTCGGAATTGGCTGAAATTTGGCAGCTCGATCTGAAATAAAAATCGCGTCGGGGGCAATTTCGTCATTTTTCTCGACTGTGTCAGAATGGGCTCAAATTTGACTGGTTGATCGGGAACAAAAATCGCGCTGGGTGCAATTTCGTCATTTTTCGCGACTGTGTTTGAATTTGCTAAAATTTGAATGGTTGATCGAAAACAAGAACCGCGCCGGGGGCAATTTCATCATTTTTTTCTTAACTGTGTCGGAATTGGCTGAAATTTGGCAGTTTGATCGGAAATAAAAATCTCGCCGACGGCAATTTCGTCATTTTTCTCGACTGTGTCGGAATGGGCTCAAATTTTACAGGATTATCGGGAACGAAAATCGCGTCGGGTATAATTTCGTCTTTTTTCGCGACTGTGTCAGAATTGGCTAAAATTTAACTTGTTGATCGGAAACAAAAATCGCGCCGGGGGCAATTTCGTCATTTTTCTCGACTCTGTCGGAATTGGCTGAAATTTGGCTGTTTGATCTGAAACAAAAATCGCGCCGGGGGCAATTTCTTCATTTTTCTTGACTGTGTCGGAATGGGCTCAAATTTGACAGTTTGATCGGAAACAAAAATTGCGCCGGTGGCAATTTCGTTATTTTCTCGACTGTGTCGGAATTGGCTGAAAATTGGCAGTTTGATCTAAAATAAAAATCGCGCCGGGGGCAATTTTTCGCCATTTTTCTCGACTGTGTCGGATTTGGCTAAAATTTAACTGGTTGATCGGAAACAAAAACCGCGCCGGGAGCTATTTCGTCATTTTTCTAGGCTGTGTCGAAATTGGCTGAAATTTGGGAGTTTGATCTGAAATAAAAATCGCGCCGGCGGCTATTTAGTCATTTTTCTCGACTGTGCCGGAATGGGCTCAAATTTGACAGGTTTATCGGGAACGAAAACCACGCCTGGGGTAATTTCGTCATTTCTCTCGACTGTGTCGAAATGGGCTCAAATTTGACAGTTTGATCGGAAACAAAAATCGCGTCGGGGGCAATTTCGTCATTTTTCTCGACTGTGTCGGAATTGGCTGAAATTTGACAGGTTGATCGGGAACAAAAATCGCGCCGCGTGTAATTTCGTCATTTTTCGACACTGTGTCGGAATTGGCTAAAATTTGATTGGTTGATCGGATACAAAAACTGCGCCGGGCAATTTCATCATTTTTCTCGACTGTGTCGGAATTGGCTGAAATTTGGCGGTTTGATCTAAAATAAAAATCGCGCCGGGGGCAATTTCGTTATTTTTCTCGACTGTGTCGGAATTGGCTGAAATTTGGCGGTTTGATCTAAAATAAAAATCGCGCCGGGGGCAATTTCGTTATTTTTCTCGACTGTGTCGGAATGGTCTCAAATTTGACAAGTTGATGGGGAAAAAAATCGCGTCGGGTGTAATTTCGTCATTTTTCGCGACTGTGTCGGAATTGGCTAAAATTTGACTGGTTGATCGTAATAAAAAACCGTGCCGGGGACAATTTAGTCATTTTTCTCGACTGTGTCGAAATTGGCTGAAATTTGGGAGTTTGATCGGAAATAAAAATCGCGCCGTCGGCTATTTCGTCATTTTTCTCGACTGTGTCGGAATGGGCTCAAATTTGACAGGTTTATCGGGAACAAAAATCGTGCCGGGGGCAATTTCGTCATTTTTCTCGACTGTGTCGGAATTGGCTGAAATTTGGCAGTTTGATCTGAAACAAAAATCGCTCCGTGGGCAATTTCGTCATTTTTCTCGACGGTGTCGGAATGGGCTCAAATTTGATAGTTTGATCGGAAACAAAAATCGCGTCGGGGGCAATTTCGTCATTTTTCTCGACTGTGTCGAATTGGCTGAAATTTGGTAGTTCGATCGAAAATAAAAATCGCGCCGGCGGCAATTTCGTCATTTTTCTCGACTGTGTCGAATTGGCTGAAATTTGGTAGTTCGATCGAAAATAAAAATCGCGCCGGCGGCAATTTCGTCATTTTTCTCGACTGTGTCGGAATGGGCTCAAATTTGACAGGTTGATCGGAAACAAAAACCGTGCCGAGGGCAATTTCGTCATTTTTCTCGACTGTGTCGGAATTGGCTGAAATTTGGTAGCTTGATCAGAAATAAAAATCGCGCCGGGGGCAATTTTGTCATTTTTCTCGACTGTGTCGGAATGAGCTCAAATTTGACAGGTTGATCGGGAAAAAAAATCGCGCCGGGTGTAATTTTGTCATTTTTCGCGACTGTGTCTGAATATGCTAAAAATTGACTGGTTGATCGAAAACAAAAATCGCGCCGGGTGCAATTTCGTCATTTTTGTTGACTGTGTCGGAGTTGGCTGAAATTTGGCAGTTTGATCGGAAATAAAAATCGCCTCGACGGTAATTTCGTCATTTTTCTCGACTGTGTCGGAATGGGCTCAAATTTGACAGGTTGATCGAGAACAAAAATCGCGCCGGGGGCAATTTCGTCATTTTTCTCGACTGTGTCGGAATTGGCTGAAATTTGGCAGCTCGATCTGAAATAAAAATCGCGTCGGGGGCAATTTCGTCATTTTTCTCGACTGTGTCGGATGGGCTCAAATTTGACTGGTTGATCGGAAACAAAAACCACGCTGGGTGTAATTTCGTCATTTTTCGCGACTGTGTCTGAATTGGCTAAAATTTGACTGGTTGATCGAAAACAAGAACCGCGCCGGGGGCAATTTCATTATTTTTCTTGACTGTGTCGGAATTTGTTGAAATTTGGCAGTTTGATCGGAAATAAAAATCTCGCCGACGGCAATTTCGTCATTTTTCTCGACTGTGTCGGAATGGGCTCAAATTTGACAGGATTATCGGGAACGAAAATCGCGTCGGGTATAATTTCGTCTTTTTTCGCGACTGTGTCAGAATTGGCTAAAATTTAACTTGTTGATCGGAAACAAAAATCGCGCCGGGGGCAATTTCGTCATTTTTCTCGACTCTGTCCAAATTGGCTGAAATTTGGCAGTTTGATCTGAAACAAAAATCGCGCCGAGGACAATTTCTTCATTTTTCTTGACTGTGTCGGAATGGGCTCAAATTTGACAGTTTGATCGGAAACAAAAATTGCGCCGGTGGCAATTTCGTTATTTTCTCGACTGTGTCGGAATTGGCTGAAAATTGGCCGTTTGATCTAAAATAAAAATCGCGCCGGGGGCAATTTTTCGTCATTTTTCTCGACTGTGTCGAATTTGGCTAAAATTTAACTGGTTGATCGGAAACAAAAACCGCGCCGGGAGCTATTTCGTCATTTTTCTAGACTGTGTCGAAATTGGCTGAAATTTGGGAGTTTGATCTGAAATAAAAATCGCGCCGGCGGCTATTTCGTCATTTTTCTCGACTGTGCCGGAATGGACTCAAATTTGACAGGTTTATCGGGAACGAAAACCGCGCCGGGGGCAATTTCGTCATTTCTCTCGACTGTGTCGAAATTGGCTGAAATTTGACAGTTTGATCTAAAATAAAAATCGCGCCGAGGGCAATTTCGTCATTTTTCTCGACTGTGTCGGAATGGGCTCAAATTTGACAGGTTGATCGGGAACAAAAATCGTGTCGGGTGTAATTTCGTCATTTTTCGAGATTGTGTCGGAGTTGGCTAAAATTTGACTGGTTGATCGGATACAAAAACTGCGCCGGGGGCAATTTCGTCATTTTTCTCGACTGTGTCGGAATTGGCTGAAATTTGGCAGTTTGATCTAAAATAAAAATCGCGCCGGGGGCAATTTCGTTATTTTTCTCGACTGTGTCGAAATGGTCTCAAATTTGACAAGTTGATGGGGAAAAAACCGCGCCGGGTGTAATTTCGTCATTTTTCGCGACTGTGTCGGAATTGGCTAAAATTTGACTTGTTGATCGGAAACAAAAACAACGCCGGGGGCAATTTATTCATTTTTCTCGACTGCGTCAAAATTGGCTGAAATTTTAGAGTTTGATCGGAAATAAAAATCGTGCTGACGGCTATTTCGTCATTTTTCTCGACTGTGTCGGAATGGGCTCATATTTGACAGGTTTATCGGGAACAAAAATCGTGCCGGGGGCAATTTCGTCATTTTTCTCGACTGTGTCGGAATTGGCTGAAATTTGGCAGTTTGATCTGAAACAAAAATCGCTCCGTGGGCAATTTCGTCATTTTTCTCGACTGTGTCGGAATGGGCTCAAATTTGATAGTTTGATCGGAAACAAAAATCGCGTCGTGGGCAATTTCGTCATTTTTCTCGACTGTGTCGGAATTGGCTGAAATTTGGCAGCTTGATCAGAAATAAAAATCGCGCCGGGGGCAATTTCGTCACTTTTCTCGACTGTGTCGGAATGAGCTCAAATTTGACAAGTTGATCGGGAACAAAAATCGCGCCGGGTGTAATTTCGTCATTTT
>NW_019265984.1:0-8622 GCF_002742605.1 Olea europaea var. sylvestris | reverse complement strand
GCCGGGGGCAATTTCGTCATTTTTCGAGAATGCGTCGGAATTGGCTCAAATTTGACAGGTTGATCGGGAACAAAAACCGCGCCAGGGGCAATTTCGTCATTTTTCGCGACTTTGTCGGAATTGGCTTAAATTTGACAGGTTGATCGGAAAAAAAACCGCACCGGGGGCAATTTCGTCGTTTTTCTCGACTGTGTCGGAATTGTCCAAAATTTGACAGGTTGATCGTGAACAAAAATCGCGCCGTGGGCAATTTCGTCATTTTTCGCGACTGTGTCGGAATTGGCCAAAATTTGACAGGTTGATCGGGGACAAAAATCGCGACGGGGGCAATTCCGTCATTTTTCTCGACAGTGTCGGAATTAGCTAAAATTTGACAGGTTGACCGGAAACAAAAACCGCGCCGGGGGCAATTTCGTCATTTTTCGAGAATGCGTCGGAATTGGCTCAAATTTGATAGGTTGATCGGAACAAAAATCGCGCCGGGGGCAATTTCGTCATTTTTCGCGACTGTGCCGGAATTGGCCAAAATTTGACAGGTTGAGCGGGGACAAAAATCGCGACGGGGGCAATTCCGTCATTTTTCTCGACAGTGTCGGAATTAGCTAAAATTTGACAGGTTGACCGGAAACAAAAACCGCGCCGGGGGCAATTTCGTCATTTTTCGAGAATGCGTCGGAATTGGCTCAAATTTGATAGGTTGATCGGAACAAAAATCGCGCCGGGGGCAATTTCGTCATTTTTCGCGACTGTGCCGGAATTGGCCAAAATTTGACAGGTTGATCGGGGACAAAAATCGCGACGGGGGCAATTCCGTCATTTTTCTCGACAGTGTCGGAATTAGCTAAAATTTGACAGGTTGACCGGAAACAAAAACCGGGTCGAGGCCAATTTCGTCATTTTTCGAGAATGCGTCGGAATTCTCTCAAATTTGACAGGTTGATCAGGAACAAAAATCGCGCCGGGGGCAATTTCGTCATTTTTCTAGACTCTGTCAGAATTGGCTCAAATTTGACAGGTTGATCGGGAACAAAAATCGCGCCGGGGGCAATTTCGTCATTTTTCTCGACCGTGTCGGAATTGCCTAAAATTTGACAGGTTGATCGGGAACATAAACCGCGCCGGGGGGCAATTTTGTCATTTTTCGCGACTGTGTCGGAATTGGCTAAAATTTGCAGGTTGATCATAAACAAAAACCGCGCCGGGGGCAATTTGGTCATTTTTCGCGATTGTGCCGGAATTGGCTAAAATTTTATAGGTTGATCGGGAACAAGAACCGCGACTGGGGCAATTTCGTCATTTTTCTTGACTGTGTCGGAATTAGCTAAAATTTGACAGGTTGACCGGAAACAAAAACCGCGCCAGGTGCATTTTCGTCATTTTTCGAGAATGCGTCGGAATTGGCTCAAATTTGACAGGTTGATCGGGAACAAAAACCGCGTCGGGGGCAGTTTCATCATTTTTCTCGACTGTGTCGGAATTGGCTAAAATTTGACAGGTTTATCGGAAACAGAAACCGCGCCGGGGGCAATTTCGTCATTTTTCTCGACTGTGTCGGAATTGGCTAAAATTTGACAGGTTTATCGGAAACAGAAATCGCGCGGGGGGCAATTTCGTCATTTTTCTCGACTGTGTCGAAATTGGCTAAACTTTGACAGGTTGAACGGAAACAAAAACCGCGCCGGGGCCAATTTCGTCATTTTTCGCGACGTTGTCGGAATTGGCTAAAATTTGACAGGTTGATCGAAAAAAAAACCGCACCGGGGGCAATTTCGTCATTTTTCTCGACTGTGTCGGAATTGTCCAAAATTTGACAGGTTGATCGTGAACAAAAATCGCGCCGTGGGCAATTTCGTCATTTTTCTCGACTGTGTCGGAATTTGCTGAAATTTGACAGGTTGATCGGAAACAAAAATCGCGCCGGGGGAAATTTCGTCATTTTTCTCGACTGTGTCGGAATTGTCTAAAATTTCACAGACTGATCGGGAACAAAAATCGCGCCGAGGGCAATTTCGTCATTTTTCGCGACTGTGCCGGAATTGGCTAAAATTTGACAGGGTGATCGGGAACAAAAATCTCGACAGGGACAATTTCGTCATTTTTCTCGACTGTGTCGTTGACAGGTTGACCGGGAACAAAAACCGCGACGGAGGAAATTTCGTCATTTTTCTCGACTGTGTCGAATTTTGCTAAAATTTGACAGGATGACCGGAAACAAATACCGCGCCGGGGGCAATTTCGTCATTTTTCTCGTCTGTGTCGTAATTGGAAAAAATTTGACTGGTTGATCGGGAACAAAAATCCCGCCAGGGGCAATTTCGTCATTTTTCGCGATTGTGCCGGAATTGGCTAAAATTTGACAGGTTGATCGGGAACAAAAATCACGTCGAGGGCAATTTGTCATTTTTCTCGACTGCGTCGCAATTAGCTAAAATTTGACAGGTTGACCGGAAACAAAAACTGCGCCGTGGGCAATTTCGTCATTTTTCGCGACTGCGTCGGAATTAGCTCAAATTTGACAGGTTGATCGGGAACAAAAATCGCGCCGGCGGCAATTTCGTCATTTTTCTCGACAGTGTTGGAATTGCCTAAAATTTGACAGGTTGATCGGGAACAAAAACCGCGCCGGGGGCAATTTCGTCATTTTTCGCGACTGTGTCGGAATTGGCTAAAATTTGACTGGTTGACCGGAAACAAAAACCGCGCCGGGGGCAATTTCGTCATTTTTCGCGACTGTGCTGGAATTGGCTAAAATTTTACAGGTTGATCGGGAACAAAAACCGCGACGGGGGCAATTTCGTCATTTTTCTCGAATGTGTCGGAATTAGCTAAAATTTGACAGGTTGACCGGAAACAAAAACCGCGCCGGGGGCAATTTCGTCATTTTTCGAGAATGCGTCGGAATTGGCTCAAATTTGATAGGTTGATCGGGAACAAAAACCGCGACGGGGGCAATTTCGTCATTTTTCTCGAATGTGTCGGAATTAGCTAAAATTTGACAGGTTGACCGGAAACAAAAATCGCGCCGGGGGCAATTTCGTCATTTTTGAGAATGCGTCGGAATTGGCTCAAATTTGATAGGTTGATCGGAACAAAAATCGCGCCGGGGGCAATTTCGTCATTTTTCTCGACTGTGTCGGAATTGGCTAAAATTTGACAGGTTGATCGGAAACAAATACCGCGTCGGGGGCAATTTCGTCATTTTTCTCGACTGTGTCGTAATTGTCTAAAATTTGACAGGTTGATCGGGAACAAAAATCGCGCCGGGTGCAATTTCGTCATTTTTCGCGACTGTGCCGGAATTGGCCAAAATTTGACAGGTTGATCGGGGACAAAAATCGCGACGGGGGCAATTTAGTCATTTTTCTCGACAGTGTCGGAATTAGCTAAAATTTGACAGGTTGACCGGAAACAAAAATCGTGCCGGGGGCAATTTGTCATTTTTCTCGACTGTGTCGCAATTAGCTAAAATTTGACAGGTTGATCGGAAACAAAAACTGCGCCGGGGGCAATTTCGTCATTTTTCGCAACTGCGTCGGAATTAGCTCAAATTTGACAGGTTGATCGTGAAGAAAATCCACGCCGAGGGCAATTTCGTCATTTTTCTCGACTGTGTCGGAATTGCCAAAAATTTGACAGGGTGATCGAGAATAAAAACCGCGCCGGGGGCAATTTCGTCATTTTTCGCGACTGCGTCGGAATTGGCTAAAATTTGAGAGGTTGATCGGATACAAAAATCGCGCCGGGGGCAATTTCGTCATTTTTCGCGACTGCGTCGGAATTGGCTAAAATTTGAGAGGTTGATCGGATACAAAAATCGCGCCGGGGGCAATTTCGTCATTTTTTTCGACTGTGTCGGATTTGGCTATAATTTAACAGATTGATCGAAAACAAAAATCGCGTCGGGGGCAATTTCGTCATTTTTTGCGGCTGTGTCGGATTGGCTAAAATTTGACCGCTTGATCGGAAACAAAAACCGCGCCGAGGGCAATTTCGTCATTTTTCGAGACTGCGTCGGAATTGACTCATAATTGACAGGTTGATCGGGACCAAAAATTGCGCCGTGGGCAATTTCGTTATTTTTCTCGACTGTGTCGGAATTTGCTAAAATTTGACAGGTTGATCGGGAACAAAAACTGCGCCGGGGGCAATTTCGTCATTTTTCTCGACTGTGTCGGAATTGGCTAAAATTTGACAGGTTGATCGGGAACAAAAATTGCATCGTGGGCAATTTCGTCATTTTTCTCGACTGTGTCGGAATTTGTTGAAATTTGACAGGTTGATCGGGAACAAAAACCGCGTCGGGGGCAATTTCGTCATTTTTCTCGACTGTGTCGGAATTGTCTAAAATTTGACAGACTGATCGGGAACAAAAATCGCGCCGGGTGTAATTTCGTCATTTTTCGCGACTGTGTTGGAATTGGCTACAATTTGACTGGTTGATCGGGAACAAAAACAGCGCCGGGGGTAATTTCGTCATTTTTCGCGACTGTGTTGGAATTGGCTACAATTTGACTGGTTGATCGGGAACAAAAACAGCGCCGGGGGTAATTTCGTCATTTTTCGCGACTGTGTTGGAATTGGCTACAATTTGACTGGTTGATCGGGAACAAAAACAGCGCCGGGGGTAATTTCGTCATTTTTCGCGACTGTGTTGGAATTGGCTACAATTTGACTGGTTGATCGGGAACAAAAACAGCGCCGGGGGTAATTTCGTCATTTTTCGCGACTGTGTTGGAATTGGCTACAATTTGACTGGTTGATCGGGAACAAAAACAGCGCCGGGGGTAATTTCGTCATTTTTCGCGACTGTGTTGGAATTGGCTACAATTTGACTGGTTGATCGGGAACAAAAACAGCGCCGGGGGTAATTTCGTCATTTTTCGCGACTGTGTTGGAATTGGCTACAATTTGACTGGTTGATCGGGAACAAAAACAGCGCCGGGGGTAATTTCGTCATTTTTCGCGACTGTGTTGGAATTGGCTACAATTTGACTGGTTGATCGGGAACAAAAACAGCGCCGGGGGTAATTTCGTCATTTTTCGCGACTGTGTTGGAATTGGCTACAATTTGACTGGTTGATCGGGAACAAAAACAGCGCCGGGGGTAATTTCGTCATTTTTCGCGACTGTGTTGGAATTGGCTACAATTTGACTGGTTGATCGGGAACAAAAACAGCGCCGGGGGTAATTTCGTCATTTTTCGCGACTGTGTTGGAATTGGCTACAATTTGACTGGTTGATCGGGAACAAAAACAGCGCCGGGGGTAATTTCGTCATTTTTCGCGACTGTGTTGGAATTGGCTACAATTTGACTGGTTGATCGGGAACAAAAACAGCGCCGGGGGTAATTTCGTCATTTTTCGCGACTGTGTTGGAATTGGCTACAATTTGACTGGTTGATCGGGAACAAAAACAGCGCCGGGGGTAATTTCGTCATTTTTCGCGACTGTGTTGGAATTGGCTACAATTTGACTGGTTGATCGGGAACAAAAACAGCGCCGGGGGTAATTTCGTCATTTTTCGCGACTGTGTTGGAATTGGCTACAATTTGACTGGTTGATCGGGAACAAAAACAGCGCCGGGGGTAATTTCGTCATTTTTCGCGACTGTGTTGGAATTGGCTACAATTTGACTGGTTGATCGGGAACAAAAACAGCGCCGGGGGTAATTTCGTCATTTTTCGCGACTGTGTTGGAATTGGCTACAATTTGACTGGTTGATCGGGAACAAAAACAGCGCCGGGGGTAATTTCGTCATTTTTCGCGACGGTGTCGGAATTGGCTAAAATTTGACAGGTTTATCGGAAACAGAAACCGCGCCGGGGGCAATTTCGTCATTTTTCTCGACTGTGTCGAAATTGGCTGAACTTTGACAGGTTGATCGGAAACAAAAACCGCGCCGGGGGCAATTTCGTCATTTTTCGCGATTTTGTCGGAATTGGCTAAAATTTGACAGGTTGTTCGGAAAAAAAACCGCACTGGGGGCAATTTCGTCATTTTTCTCGACTGTGTCGGAATTGTCCAAAATTTGACATGTTGATCGTGAACAAAAATCGCGCCGGGGGCAATTTCGTCATTTTTCTCGACTGTGTCGGAATTGCCTAAAATTTGACAGGTTGATCGGGAACATAAACCGCGCCGGAGGCAATTTCGTCATTTTTCAAGAATGCGTCGGAATTGGCTCAAATTTGACAGGTTGATCAAGAACAAAAATCGCCCCGAGGGCAATTTCGTCATTTTTCGAAAATGCGTCGGAATTGGCTCAAATTTGACAGGTTGATCGGGAACAAAAACCGCGCCGGGGGCAATTTCGTCATTTTTCGCGACTTTGTCGAAATTGGCTAAAATTTGACAGGTTGATCGGAAAAAAAACCGCACCGTGGGCAATTTCGTCGTTTTTCTCGACTGTGTCGGAATTGTCCAAAATTTGACAGGTTGATCGTGAACAGAAATCGCGCCGTGGGCAATTTCGTCATTTTTCGCGACTGTGTCGGAATTGGCTAAAATTTGACAGGTTGATCGGAAAAAAAAAATCGCGCCGAGGGCAATTTCGTCATTTTTCGCGACTGTGTCGGAATTGGCCAAAATTTGATAGGTTGATCGGGAACAAAAACCGCGCCGAGGGCAATTTCGTCATTTTTCGCGACTGTGTCGGAATTGGCCAAAATTTGATAGGTTGATCGGGAACAAAAACCGCGCCGAGGGCAATTTCGTCATTTTTCGCGACTGTGTCGGAATTGGCCAAAATTTGATAGGTTGATCGGGAACAAAACCCGCGCCGGGGGCAATTTCGTCATTTTTCGAGAATGCGTCGGAATTGGCTCAAATTTGATAGGTTGATCGGAACAAAAATCGCGCCGGGGGCAATTTCGTCATTTTTCTCGACTGTGTCGGAATTGGCAAAAATTTGATAGGTTGATCGGGAACAAAAATCGCGCCGGGGGCAATTTCGTCATTTTTCGCGACTGTGCCGGAATTGGCCAAAATTTGACAGGCTGATCGGGGACAAAAATCGCGACGGGGGCAATTTCGTCATTTTTCTCGACAGTGTCGGAATTAGCTAAAATTTGATAGGTTGACCGGAAACAAAAACCGGGTCGGGGCCAATTTCGTCATTTTTCGAGAATGCGTCGGAATTGTCTCAAATTTGACAGGTTGATCAGGAACAAAAATCGCGCCGGGGGCAATTTCGTCATTTTTCTCGACTCTGTCGGAATTGGCTCAAATTTGACAGGTTGATCGGGAACATAAACCGCGCCGGGGGCAATTTTGTGATTTTTCGCGACTGTGTCGGAATTGGCTAAAATTTGACAGGTTGATCATAAACAAAAACCGCGCCGGGGGCAATTTGGTCATTTTTCGCGATTGTGCCGGAATTGGCTAAAATTTTACAGGTTGATCGGGAACAAGAACCGTGACTGGGGCAATTTCGTCATTTTTCTCGACTGTGTCGGAATTAGCTAAAATTTGACAGGTTGACCGGAAACAAAAACCGCGCCAGGGGCATTTTCGTCATTTTTCGAGAATGCGTCGGAATTGGCTCAAATTTGACAGGTTGATCGGGAACAAAAATCGCGCCGGGGACAATTTCGTCATTTTTCTCGACTGTGTCGGAATTGGCTAAAATTTGACAGGTTTATCGGAAACAGAAATCGCGCCGGGGGCAATTTCGTCATTTTTCTCGACTGTGTCGAAATTGGCTAAACTTTGACAAGTTGATCGGAAACAAAAACCGCGCCGGGGGCAATTTCGTCATTTTTCGCGACTTTGTCGGAATTGGCTAAAATATGACAGGTTGATCGGAAAAAAAACCACACCGAGGGCAATTTCGTCATTTTTCTCGACTGTGTCGGAATTGTCCAAAATTTGATAGGTTGATCGTGAACAAAAATCGCGCCGTGGGCAATTTCGTCATTTTTCTCGACTGTGTCGGAATTTGTCGAAATTTGACAGGTTGATCGGGAACAAAATCCACGCCGGGGGCGATTTCGTCATTTTTCTCGACTGTGTCGGAATTGGCTAAAATTTGACGGGTTGATCGGAAACAAGAACCGCGCCGGGGGCAATTTCGTCGTTTTTCGCGATTGTGCCGGAATTGGCTAAAATTTTGCAGGTTGATCGGGAACAAGAACCGCGACGGGGGCAATTTCGTCATTTTTCTCGACTGTGTCGGAATTAGCTAAAATTTGACAGGTTGACCGGAAACAAAAATCGCGCCAGGGGCATTTTCTTCATTTTTCGAGAATGCGTCGGAATTGGCTCAAATTTGACAGGTTGATCGGGAACAAAAACCGCGCCGGGGGCAGTTTCATCATTTTTCTCGACTGTGTCGGAATTGGCTAAAATTTGACAGGTTTATCGGAAACAGAAACCGCGCCAGGGGCAATTTCGTCATTTTTCTCGACTGTGTCGAAATTGGCTAAACTTTGACAGGTTGATCGGAAACAAAAACCGCGCCGGGGGCAATTTCGTCATTTTTCGCGACGTTGTCGGAATTGGCTAAAATTTGACAGGTTGATCGGAAAAAAAATCGCACCGGAGGCAATTTCGTCATTTTTCTCGACTGTGTCGGAATTGTCCAAAATTTGATAGGTTGATCGTGAACAAAAATCGCGCCGTGGGC
>NW_019265983.1:2931-8624 GCF_002742605.1 Olea europaea var. sylvestris | reverse complement strand
AATAAAGTGTTCTTGATGTTGAGCTCAAATTTGTGCCACACCGAATCATGTACCGTCATCCACAAGAAAGACAATGGATATACTGAAAAAAGATCAGTCGAAAGCCACCAAGAGGAAGCTCCCACTTGGTTACCTCTCTATGCTCTCTCTCAAATGTTATGCCAAAATCCCAGTATGAGAGAATGAAAAGGTCTTGTAATTATAGAGCCAATTCATTTAAATTCCAAATTCAAATATTGTACTATGGTCAAGAGAGTGACAACACTAGTACAGGTAATTGACCACAAAATTAAATCCAACCATTGGATCTAATCTATGGTCCATATTACTCCATAACTAGCACAATCCAAGCCACATTCTCTAAACTAATCAACTTGCACCAATAATAGGATGTGATCCACCTTACAAATCTTCACCTTGGATCACATAACATCTATCGCCAAATTCCCTGGTTACAAGTGATATCCATTAGTGTGGTCTTATTTTTATCATCATCGCTCACTCCAACTTAACACCTACACAACAATTAACCATTATTAATGCTTAGTATTGATAAACATTTGTTGAACTTACCAATCGCAAGTACTTTTGTTCCAACATCTGCAGGGTTATCATAAGTTGTAATTTTAAGCAAAATAAAATCACCAGAAGCTAACATCTCCCTAATAAAGTGATACTTCACCTCAATATGCTTAGTACGTTTATGATAAACAGGATTTTTACACAACATCAATGAACTTTGACTATCAGTAAAAATTATAGCATTATCATTCAAGAAGTTTAATTCACATAGAAGGTCTTTCAGCCACATGTATTCCTTTACAACTTCATTTAATGCAACATATTCTGTTTCAGTGCTGGAGAGTGTAACTATAGGTTGCAACTGTGGTTTCCAAGTGATACAATTATCACCTAAAGTGAAGAAGTAAGAAGTGGTAGATTTCTTCTGATCTTTATCCCACGCAAAGTCAGAATCTACATATCCTTTAAGTTCTAATTTGTTACTTCTTCTTGCAAACACTAATCCCATTTTCAAAGATCCAGCTAGGTTAGGGGTGTCAAAAAGGCTCGATGGCTCGGGCGGCTCGTGGCTCGTAGCAACCGAGTCTCAAAATAAAAGGTCAGCCTGAGCCCGAGAAAGGCGAGCCACACTGGCTGGCTAATGTCACGGGCCATTTTTGGCCCGTGACAATAATGCTCGGCCCAAGCTAAATTAAAGGGCAAAAAAAAAAAAAATCAGCAGCATGTATAGCTTGGTAGCTATACATGCCGCCTAAGGCAGCAAGCCATAGGCAACAGGTCAGTGACCTGCTGCGGGCAGCTATAGCTGCATTTTTTACGATGTATAGTCGTGTAGAATTTGAAATTCAAATTTGAAAAATAATGTGGGTTTTTTTGTCTATAAATACGGGGTGATTTTTGAAGTTTTAAATCACTTTGTTATCGATTTTAATTCGCATTATTTCTATATTATAGATTCAGATTCAATCATTCAAGTTTAAATTTCTTCTTTCTCACTTCTCATATAAAAATTAATATATTCAACTTCTTTCACTCTACAGTCTAATATTCAGTATTTTTTATTATACTAGTTATTATGAATTTTACAAGTGATGAAGTTAATCAGTTTGGCAGTAGCTCGAGTACTCCATCTAACTACGATACATGTCAAAATGTTCCAATTAATTTGGAGGATATTGAAGAGGAAGATGTTCAAGTACTCGAGACAAAAAGGTTAAAAAAAGAATTATCGGATTGTTGGCAACATATGACACGTAAAAAATTGGTGTTCAAAATGGAGTAGATATTTGGAAAGCATGTTGCAATTACTGTGGCAAAAAACATAGTTGGAAGCCCAGTTCGAGCACAACGCATTTGAATAGACACGTATTAAGGAGTTGCAAAGCGAAACCAGTTGATCTCGACTCGAAACAGACCGAACTAGTGTTTGGCGATTCTAATTTCACTCTTTTCACCTTTGTATATTCACAGGAAAAATTTCGTGAAAGAATGACTACATACGTTGCTGCAGCAGAGATGCCTCTTACGATGATAGACTTAATACACTTTACCCGACTTGGGCAGAAATATCTCCGACCTAAGTATTTTTCTTATTTTAGAAATACTCTTCGTTCGCATAGCATAAAATTATATAACAGAAGAAAACAAGTTACTATTGAAGGTCTAAAAAGTTTTAATAATGTTATATCGTTTACTTCTGATTTATGGACCGACTGTAATAGAAAAGGTTATATTGCTGCTACGACTCATTATATTGATCACCTGTGGCTTCTACATTAAAGAATTATTGCATTCAGATGTGTAGAATATCACCATAATGCCACTGAAATATACATGATTTTAAAAGATATAATACAGGAATATGGTATACAATATATGGTTCGAAGTTTTACTTTTGATAGTGCTGCAGTGAACAAAGTTGTTATTGAAAGATTTATTGCTGATCTAAACCCCGTATTTGAAAATTTATTTTTCATCAACGTTGTGTATGTCATATTATTAATTTGATTGTAAAAGTTGGATTAGAACATATAAGTTCACATTTAGATAAAATTAGACAAGCAATAAATTTTATTACTGTGTCACCAGCAAGAAAACATGCATTTAATAGTTTATATGCAGAGTATGAATTACAGGAGAAATCATTTGCCATTGATGTAACGCATAGGTGGAATTCTACATATCTTATGTTACATTCGTTTGAAAATTACGATAAAGTAATTTCACTATATTATAATGGTAGGCATACACTCGGACCCGAACATAATTTAGAAGATTGGGAATGGACTATTGTATTTTACGTGAAAAAATTCTTACAACCTTTTTTCGATACTACAAAGGAATGTAGCGGTGTTTATTACCCTACATCTTCTCTTGTTTTACAACATTTTTTCTACATTTCACAAGCATTTCATAAATATAGGAATTTGCTACTTTTTGTTGATGTAGTCCACTCTATGGAGTTAAAATTTTGTAAATATTGGGAAGAGTTACCTTCTTTATTTCTTTTAGCTTCAGTAATTGACCCTCGATTTAATTTAACTAGCACAAATGCTACTGTAAAGGGAACATCAGATTATTTGAATATAAAATTATCACATGTGCATATAGAATCTTTTTTATGTGAAATGTATAATTATTATGCTGAAAAGGTAGGTCAGGGTAGTTCTACTTCGCAAGGTTCTTTTTCAAAAAATATTTCAACAAATTCTGAAAATTTATGGAATTATTTAGATAGCAATACAAGTGTTCCTTCATTTAGTTCTAGTTCTAGTTCTAGTTCATCAACATCTAAAGCAATTAGTATTGGTGGTACAAATCTTGAAATTCCTTCTGAGTTAGCTAGGTATATGTGCGTGGATGTTCGTAGTGTGTTGCAACCGAACGAATTACAAGAATTTAGTCTTTTAAATTGGTGAAGGTGTAACGAAAGACAATATCCAATTGTATAAAAAATTATACGTGATCTACTAACACTTCCAGTGTTTACGTTAGCATTGGAGGCTGCATTCAATTTAGGTGATCGAATTTTATCAGATGAACGATCAAGACTAAAAGAAGATATATTGGAGGCTTTGATATGCTTGAAGGATTGGGAATGTGCGGAATTACGTGCTTAAGAACATGTTGACAGTATAATGGCCGAAGAGTTGCAGCATATCCAAATATAGGATGTTGTAAGTTTTTAAATTAATTATTTTTCTTTAAGAAATGTATTTTTTAAATTTATTTGATTCAAGAAAAATTGTCACAAAATATTTTATTCGTGTACAATTTTAACTCCGCCTACGTTGATTTTAGTCGGTCCCAAGCCCGGAAAAAGGAGGAGGGTTGTAATTTGTAACTTTTATTTAATTTGTTATTCGTATAAATTACATAATTTTGTAAGTTGTATTTTTATTTAATTTGTAATTTGTATAAATAGTAAATGATGCAATTTTTAAATTCTTTAAAAAAATGTCATTAAACAATTTCTTTACCTTCTACATTAAACAAATTGCACTACAACAATTGGCATGTGAAAAAAAATGTCATTAAAAATTATATAAAAATTGGCAAAAAAAAATTTTAAAAACCGAGCAGGCCCCGCTCGGCTCGGCTCGGCTCGTAAAAAGCCCGAGCCAAAATCTCGAGCCGAGAAGTATTTTTTTCTCGGGCTAGAAAAAAGCCCGCTATGATTTACTCGAGCCGAGTCGAGCGCGAGTTGAAAATTTCGGCTCGCAAGCCGACTCGGCTCGACTAGTTTACATCCCTAAGCTAGGTATCTTAATAGTCATTTAAGTGCAGTCCAATGTGGTTTACCTGGATTAGACATAAACCTACTCAAGAAACTAACTGCATATGCAAGGTTTGATCTTTTGGTAATCATAGAATACATTACAGACCCAATTGCATTAGCATAGGGAACATTACTCATTCCATGCATTTCTTCTTCAGTTTTAGGGCATTGTGCAGATGATAAGTTCGTGTGTACAGCTAATGGTATATTGATAGACTTCGCAAATTTCATACCAAATTTGGTTATCACTTTATCCTAATAAGACTCTTGATTAATAGTCATCCTATTATCAACCCTATTCCTCTTCATAGCCATGCCAAGGATTTTTTCTTGCCTCTCCCTAAGTCTTTTATGTCAAATTTCGATTTTAAAAGGTTTTTCATCTTTATGATTTCAGCTGTACTAGGACTAGTAAGCAACATATCCCCACATATAACAATAAATAAACTTCATAGCCAATTTTAGAGTTATTAAAATATAGATATGCATCAAATTCACTTATCTTAAAACCAATTTTAAGCATATAAGTATCAAATATCTTGTACCATTGCCTATGACTCTGCTTAACACCATATAAGGACTTTCTAAGCAAACACACAAGTTCTGATTTTCCCTTCACCTCGAACCCTTGAGGTTGAGACGTGTAAATCAATTCATCTAACTCCCTATGAAAAAAAGTCGTATTAACATCTAGTTGCTCCAACTCCCAATCATACTGGACAACTAAGGCTAAGACTAACCTGATAGTTTTATACTTAATAACCGGTGAGAATACCTCATTATAGCCTATCCCTTCTCTCTGAGTAAATCCCTTCGCAACCAACCTAGCTTTGTATGTTAAAGGGCCTTTAGGTTCTATTTCTTCTTTTAACTTGTATATCCTTTTACAATGGACTACTTTTTGATTCTTTGGTTTTTCAACCAACTTCCAAGTCTCATTTTTGTTTAGAGACTAAATCTCTTCTCTCATAGCCTTTTTCCAACTTTCAGAATTTTTACAGTTAACCACTTCCTCAAATGAAGTTGGTTCAAGTGACTCCAAGGGTTCACCTGAAACTAGGACAAATTCCATCAAATTTGAAGAGATGTATTTCAAATTGGGCTTCACTTGTCTTCTCTCTCTATCCCTCACTAATTGGTAATCATCCAAATTAGTACTTGTAGATGTTTCTTGATTAAGGACAACAGTTTCAGGAATTTCAAGTTCAGGTTGTTCTATCACTACTTCTTGATCAGATTCTTCTTGAGGTTGGATTTCACTATCCTCTAGATTATCACATAATCTCTTCACCTCAAATTCCATCTTCTTTCCAATAGAAGATTCTCCTTCCTCAGTCTGTTTGTTCTGACTTACTAGATTTTTAAGACAAGGCATATCAAGTTCATTGAACTT